>NW_007727138.1:1572-108622 GCF_000696425.1 Galeopterus variegatus | reverse complement strand
TCATATGGTCCTTGTGTTTGATTTTATTGATATGGTGGATCACACTTATTGATTTAAGTATGTTGAACCAACCTTACATTCCTGGGATGAATCCCATTTGATCGTGGTGTACAATTTTGTAAATGTGTTGCTGTATTCTGTTAGCCAGTATTTTGTTGAGGATTTTTGCATCTATATTCATCAAGGATATTGGCCTGTAGTTTTCTTTTTTAGTTGTATCTTTACGTGGTTTTGGTATCAGAGTGATGTTTGCTTCATAAAATGAGTTTGGGAGAATTGCCTCTGTTTCAATCTTTTGGAATAGTTTGTAGAGAATTGGTGTCAATTCCTCTTTGAATGTTTGGTAGAATTCTGCTGTGAATCCATCTGGTGCTGAGCTTTTCTTTGTTGGGAACCTTCTGATAAGAGCTTCAATCTCTTTTATTGTTATTGGTCTGCTCAGATTTTCTACATCTTCTTGGCTCAGTTTTGGTAGCTTGTGTGTGTCCAGAAATTTATCCATTTCTTCCAGATTTTCAAATTTGTTGGCATATAGTTGTTTATAGTAGTCTCGAATAATTCCTTGTATATCAGAGGTGTCAGTTGTAATATCACCTTTTTCATTTCTAATTTTTGTTATTTGGTCTTCTCTCTTCTTTTTTTAGTTAGTCGTGCTAATGGTTTGTCAATTTTATTTATCTTTTCAAAAAACCAACTTTTTGATTCATTGATCTTTTGTATCATTTGGGGGGTTTCAATTTCATTAAGTTCTGCTCTGATCTTAATGATTTCTTTCCATCTTCTAACTTTGGGTTTGGATTGTTCTTGTTTTGCTAGTTCTTTAAGGTGAAGTATTAGGTTGTTCACTTGTATTTAATGTGATAGATTTCCCCCTTAGTACTGCATTTGCAGTATCTCACAGGTTTTGGTATGATGTATCATTGTTTTCAGTAGTTTCTATAAATTTTTTGATTTCCTGTTTGATTTCTTCTTAGACCCATGTGTCATTAAGTAGGATGCTGTTTAATTTCCATCTGTTTGTATAGTTTCCACAATTTGGTTTGTTATTAATTTCTAATTTTAATTCATTGTGGTCTGAAAAAAATACATGGGATAATTCCAATTTTTTTAAATTTGTTGCGGCTTGATTTGTGACCTAACATGTGATCTATCCTGGAGAATGATTCATGTGCTGATGAGAAGAATGAATATTCTGAGGTTGTTGGATGGAATGTTCTGTAGATATCTGCCAAGTCCAATTGGTCTAGAATGTTATTTAGATCTTGTGTTTCTCTGCTGATTCTTTGCCTAGTTGATCTGTCCAATATTGATAGTGGGGTTTTCAAGTGCCCTGCTATTATGGTATTAGTGTCTATTTCCTTCTTTAGGTCTAATAGTGTTTGCTTTATATATCTGGCTGCTCTGACATTGGGTGCATATATATTTATGATTGTTATGCCTTTTTGATGGATCAATCCTTTTATCATTATGTAGTGGCCCTAATTATCTATTTTTATGGTTTTTAGTTTAAAGTCTATTTTATCAGATATAAGAATAGCTACTCCAGCCCGTTTTTCATTTCTGTTTTCATGGTAAATTTTTTCCATCCTTTCACTCTTAGTCTATGTGAGTCTTTATAGGTGAGGTGGGTCTCTTGAAGGCCGCATATAGTTGGGTCCTCCTTTTTAATTCAGTCAGTCTGTCTGTGTCTTTTGAGTGGGGAATTTAATCCTTTTACATTAAGAGTTGTTTTTGAAAAGTGTTGATTTATTCCTAGCATTTTATTGATTTTTGTTTGGATGTCTTAAGTGTCTTTTGTTCCTTTCTTTCTGATTTACTGTTTGTCTTCTGTATTTGTTGGTTCCTTGGGTTGTATTTAAGCTTTTTTTTTTTTTCCTCTTCATTGTTGGCATTTTTATTTTACTAGTGGGTTTTGATTTTTCTTGAGTTTTTATGGCAGTGGTACTTATTTTTCAGGTACCAAACCCAGTACTCCCTTGAGAATTTCTTGTAAGGGTGGTCGTGTGGTAGTGAACTCCCGCAGTTTTTGGTTGTCTGAGAAATATACTCTTTGCCCTTCATTTCAGAAGGATAGCCTTGCGGGGTAGAGTATTCTTGGCTGGCAATCTCTGTCTTTTAGTATTTTGAATATATCATCCCATTCCTTTCTGGCTTTTAGGGTTTGTGATGAAAAGTCTGATGTTAGTCTGATTGGGGCTCCCTTATAGGTGATTTGATGCTTCTCTCTTGTAGCTTTTAAGATTCTCTCTGTCTTTGAGTTTTACCAATTTGACTGTCAGATGTCTTGGAGAAGACCTTTTTGGTTGAATATAGTTGGGGATCTTTGAGCTTCCTGAATCTGAAGATCTGTGTCTTTTCCTATATCTGGGAAGTTTTCTGCCACTATTTTGTCGAATATTTTTTCAATGCAATCTCCTTTTTCCTCCCCTTCTGGAATACCCATGATGTGGATATTTGAGTGCTTAAGGTTGTCTTATATCTCTCTTAGGTTTTTTTCAATGTTTTTAATTCTTTTTTCTTTTTTATTGTCTGCCTGTGTTATTTCAAATAGCCCATCTTTAAGGTCAGAAGTTCTCTCTTCTGCTTCTGCAAGCCTGCTGGTTAAACTCTCCGTTGTGCTTTTTATTTCATTGAATGAATTCTTCAGCTCATTAAGCTCTGCTACATTCTTTGTCAGGGCATTGATTTCCTTGTACATTTCTTCTTTCAGGCCCTGTATACTTTTCCTCATTTCATCATGTTGTCTAGCTGAGTTTTCTTGTATCTCATTTAGTTTCCTTAGAATTATCACTCGAAATTCCTTGTCAGACATTTCAAGTGCCTCTTGTTGTATAGGATCTAGAGCTTGAGAGTTATTACCCTTTGGTGGTGTACTTTCTTGATTTTTCATATTTCCGGTATCTTTCCTTTGATGGTTAGTCATTGTGGGAAGGGATTTCACGGTCCACTGGTTCAACACTATTGTCTGGCTAGGATGCTTCTAGGGCTGCCAATTCGGCCCAGCTGCCTCAGTGTCTGCTTAGTTGCCCACTGGCACCTCAGGTGCATGGTCAACTCAGGTTTTGGGCCTCTCTGGGGAGGCACCTCTCCGGTTGGCATGCACTTGGCTGCTGGGGATGGAGTCCGGTGGCGGCAAGGCCTACCTGCTGGGTCATGCACTGGCACTGCGGGGCACATGGTCTCCGCAGATCTTGGGCCTCTCCAGCGGGGCATCTCTCTGATCAGCATGCCCTCAGCCAGGCTGGGAATGGAGTCGGGTGGCAGCGAGGCCTACCTGCTCGGTCACGTGCTGGCACCATGGGGCACGTGGTCTCCCTGCATCTCGGGCCTCTCTGGTGGGGTGCCTCTCTGGTCAGCACGTGAAACATTTCCTTTGTTAAAGCCAAAATTAATGCCTGAACATTTTGTAAATGTTTGCAAAGCAAAATTTATGAACAGGTCTCCTAGCTCATGCTAAGAACAAAATGATGGTATTTTTACCTCACCTCACAGGCAGCCAATTCACACCTAATGTACAAAGACCTGGAGTTCATTAACAGAGAATATACTTGTTTATCTTTCAATAATAGTATCTGCATCCCAGATCATTCTCCCAAATCTGCACTTGCATATCCAGCAGACTATTCAACTTCTCTGCTTCTGTGTTTAATAGACATCTGAAACTCACATATCCAAAATTAACTTATGATCTTACCCTCAAACTGCACCTCCTACAGCCTTCTCCATCTCCATTAATGGGTACTCCATCCTTTTAGTTGTTAGGCTGAAACTTTATTACCCTCTTTCTCTCATATTCACATTCAATCCAGAAATGTTATAGTTGCACTTAGAAAATATACACAGGATCTGACCACTTTTCACCACTACCATTGCTACTACGCTAGACCTAGCCACCATCATCTTCCACCTGAATATTGCAACAGCCTCCAGCTGGTCTTCTTGCTTCTGCCCCTGTCCCACTACAATGTCTTCTTAACACAAAAGTTAGACTGAGCCTTTTAAAACTTAAGTCAGGCCATGTTCCTTCTCTGCTCCAAACCCTCTCAGAGTAAAAGTCAAAATCCTTAGAACAGCCTACAAGACTCTACCAGATCTGCCCCACCTGTTACCTCTGACTTCTTCCACAACTACCCTGCCCCTTGCTCACTCTGCTCCAGCCACACCTGCCATCATCCTGTTCCTGAATATGCCAAGCATGTCTCTTTGCCCAGATATTCACATGGCTTAGTCCTCATCTCTTTCAAGTCTTTACTCAAATGTCAACTTCTCTGTGAGGCATACCCTGACCACCCTATTTAAAATTATAATCCTCATTTCCCTACTATAATCAGCACTCCTGACTCCTCTTACCCTGCTTTACTTTTCATTTTTCATAGCATTTATCACCTTAAAACTTGTGATGTGACCTATGTATTATGCTTATTATTTACAATATGCTCCCAACCCCACCATGTAAGCTCCACAAGGGAAGTGATCTTTGTTTACTTTACTGATCTATTCCAAGAACCTGAAGCAGTACCTGGTGCATGGTAGGCACTCGGTTAATATTTGTTGAATTAGCAAATAGATGAATGAATGCAGTCATTCATCAAATAGTGGAAATTCACTGCTAGTCTTCATTCATGCATCCATTGACCAACAATTTTATAAATTATCCAGTGCCTATTTTGTACTCAGCATGTATCCATATTCCATCTTCCCATTAGACTCTCTGACAATTAAGATCCAGGATCAGATTTTTTTTTTTTTCTTTTTGTCTTTTTTACTGACCGGTAATGGGATCTCAACCCTCGGTGTTGTGCCTGTACCGGGGACCGGCAACGGGATCGCAACCCTCGGTGTTGCGCCCGCACCACGCTCAGCCAGTGAGCGGGAACCGGTCTCCACATGGGATCCGAACCCTCAGCAGGAGCGCCGCCGCACTCCAAAGAGGCGCACTCTCCAGTGCGCCACCGGGCCGGCCCCAGGATCAGATTTGATGGCATAATCTACAGAGATAAAAGTATTGGGATATAAAGCACCAAAATTAAGAGACCATCTAAGTCAGTACTGTCCAATAGCACTTCCTGCTATGACAGAAATGGTCTATATCTGTGCTGTTTGGTACAGTAGCCACTAGTCACATGCAGCTACTGAGCATTTGAAATGTGGCTAATATGACTGAAGACTGAATTTTTATTTTATTTTACATTAATTAATTTGAATTTAAACATCCACATTTGGCTAGTGGTTACTGTACTGGTCAGTACAGCTGTTTTGTTTTTGTTTTTGTTTCATCCTTCTGCCTCTACCTAGGGCTTTCCCTAAGATACCTAAGGCAGGTTAACTATACTATGTTGTTTCTCAGAAAAGATGATTAACAGCTAGTTACTGTCTCCTGTTTACCTTTTCTTTGATTCATGAATGTGTCTTCTTTCAGAATTGTTGTTATTTTGTCAGCTAAGGTAAAGTTTTTACACAATTTCAACCAATGTATAAAATATAAAACCTACAAAATTTATCCTCTAAATTCAAAAGCACCACTTACATACTTCACTAGTTGCATCATGTAATTTCTTTTACTTTTCTCACTTTATTTTCCAGCTTCATTGAGGTGCATATTTTAAGTGAAAGATTTGATGAGTTTTGACCTAGTTATACACCTGCGGAAATATCATCATACATAATATAACTTAAAGTTCGTATGACCAGGGCCACAGCGGACTCATAGGACACCCTTGCGTAAATTAGAAAAAAGGGCCCCTCCTGCCTGGCAGTTTCTTTTCTCTGCTAGGATACACAGCATGGTGAGAAACAGTGAGCTCAGTTTCAGCTTTCACCTACTTCCTCAGCTGCATGCCCTCAAACAGCGAACAACACACACAACCATAAATGGCAGTCCTGCAAACTGGTCTGTTAAACGCAGTTTCAAAACATCCTCCAAAGGTTTTGAAGGTTAAACTCTGGTTTGCATTTCAAGGTGGTAGAATGGACATAGATTATAGCCTCCTCTTGCTACCGCCAACTATTAAAATCTTGAAAGGATTTTTTTTATTCCATATAATTGGAAAATAATATCAAGCTTTGGAGGACCATAAACTTTGAGAAGACACTGGAAGACAGAAAGCAGATGGTATTAGAATGAAGATTTAAGACTCACAACTCAAAACAAGAATAAGAGAGTACTGCCAAAATCGCTGGAAATGGATACCAAGCACAAGCAGGAGGCTGGTGATCACAGACAGTGTGGTTGTTAGCGGACAGCAGCAGAAACAGCCAGGAAAGATGTGCAGCTTCCCTCTACTAACCTAGGCCACATTTTGAGTCAAAGAGCAGCAACAGGATTAGGTGCCTGCAGCTGAGAGCCATCGGTGTGGAAGGTTGGGTCAGAGAAACGAAGTGCATTCCTGGGTGCCCTGGATGCTCTGGATGGCAGGAGCTACCCAAAAAGAACAAGACAATCTCTCCCCACCAGAATCTGGCCTCTGAATCACCCTGCTCCGTGGCATCGCCATCCCTCTCACACAATGTTGAAAACAGACTGAAATACAAGTTCCAACAGCAGAGACTGCCACTCTCTCTAAGCAGGCTGCAGGCACACACAGAACAGTCACCTAATAAGGAGTCTCAGCTACAGGATAAACACTCAGTGAGGAATCACCAAGCACTGAAGGAAGACCCATACCATTAAAAAGAGATAAAACAGGATTCTTTGTTTTTAAAAAGTGAAGAACTTACACCCAGTATCCAGAATTAACAAAGAAGTCTGAACAAGACTTTAGAATAATTATAATCCATATCCACAGAGATACTTTAGAGGATATTAAATCCATAGAAAATAATCAATTTGGAAGTACAGCTATTAAAATTTTGATCTTTTAAATAGAGTACTCAATAAGAAGGTCAAATAACAGAATGAACATGAAGAACAAATTGCTGAACTGTAATATTAAGCCAAAAATTTCTTCCAGAATGCAATGAAAATAATGAAGAGATACAAAGTAGGAATCATGTAAAATAAACCCAAATGTTCCATCATTCATCTAATTGGAGTTATTAAAAGAAATATTAGCAGGTATGGAAGGAAAGTAATATATACATCAGTTTAGTCACAATTTAAGGACCAACCAACCAAGTTCTGAGTAGGATACATTTAAATGAAAACCCACACCCAGATATGATATTAACATTTCAGGAGACCAAAAATAAAGAAAACAAATACTAAAATCTTTGTGAAAGAAAATTCTACAAAATCTCCTACAGAATGTCTTTGATAACACATGAATAAAAGCAAACAAGAAGAAAAAACGTTAACCTAAAATTATATACCCAACCCATCATCAAGTATGATGATGAAACATGCAGATGAAACATGAAGGATCCAGAAAGTTCACCATCTACAATAATTCCTTGATATAATTATGCCAGCCAAAATAAAAATTAATATAGTAATAAGGAAATTCTGAGAAGCAATTGTGAACAAAAAATCCATTTAATTATATTAATAATACTAGGTAAGTGTTGACTTTTTTAAAAACAACAGTGATAATAATTTTTAAAATAACAATGTGGAACTAAAATTCTAAATTATGTCAATATGGGAGGTAATAAGAATGGGAAGGAATGCTTCAAGTAACAATGAAGCATACAAAGATTTCATCTTTGTTTAATGAATGTAAAAAGACACTGATTAACTCTGGATATTAATAGAAAATATATTTAGTTGTATGTGCTAAAAATTTAATAGAAATTACTAGCAAAACACAAATACAATTTATAATTTTTACACCATCAGAAAAAAAGTGGAAGAAAATTCAATCTAATAAATTTTCCATGAAATTCTAAAATAAAGGCAGAAAAAACTTTAAAGTATTCTATAACCCTCCCACTCCAAAATTTATTAGGTTCACAAAATTTTGTAGGCAACTCTTACCAACCCTTTAAAAAAATAGAAATTCGTATTTTAAACAAGTAAGCATGGAAAAAGATGAGAAGCTACCAAGCCTTTTAAATATGTGTCATAATCTCTCTAAAAATTTCAAACAACACTGCATGAGGAAAGAAAACTGTAAGCCAATGTCACTTACAATAATGGCACCAAATTGCTAAATAAAATACTAGAAATTTAAATCCAGCAATCAATTAAAAGAATGATGAATTATGGGCTGGCCAGTTAACTGAGTTGGTGAGAGTGCAGCCTTATAACACTAAGGTCACAGGCTCAGATCCCCATACTGGCCAGCTGCCAAAAAAAAAAGAAGAAGAAGAATTCCTTATGATAAGTAAGGTTTATTGCAGGAATAGAAAGATAAGTTTATTAATAGTGAACAACCAATGTAATTTGCTGACTTGGGAAAAAAATTATTTCAATAGATGTCCCAAAGACTCAATTACGATTGCATGTGTACATGTAATGTGCTTGTATGTGTGTATGTGTGTGGGTCTATGTGCATGTATGTGTGTATAAAAACTAAAAACAACAAGAAACTTCCTTAATTTGATAGAGAGTATTTACCTCAAAACACAGCAAATGTGATACTTATTAGAAATGTTGTCTTTAAGGTCAGGAACAAAGCAAGAATGCCCACTACCACTGCTACTCTTCAACATCAGACTACGTTCTAGCCATATTAAGTGGCATAAACAGTGAAAAGTAAAAGACAAACTGCTGTTACTTACAGAGGACATGCTAGAAAAAGTCAAGATAATCAAATGGAAAACTATGATAACTAAGAAGAGAGTTCAGCAAGATAGCAAGATACAAAATTAACATTAAAAATCAACAACTTTTCTATGCATTGGCATAGACAGTTCTTAAAATGTAATTGGGGGGGAAATCACATCCCCAAAAGCAACAAAAATAATTAAGTCTTTAGGAATAAAATTAATAGAAATAAATAAAGCTTTGTGGAGAAAAAACTTAACTGAAAAAACTTAAAATTGCCTGAATAAAGGAAGAAATATAGTGCATTCACGAAAACTTCAATATTTTAAAAATGTAGATTATCCTTCAAATTACATATATGATTTTAATGCAATCCTACTCAAAATACAAATAGAATTTTCTGTGAAATTCTAAAATTTATATAGATGATTGGATGAACAGTGGTAACTAAAGTCATTTTTTCAAAAAAGAAAGACAGAGAAGGAATTTGTCTTAATAGAGACCTGCTATGGTTTGGATGTGGTTTGTCCCTACCAAAACCCATGCTGAAACTTAATTAACAAGGTATTGGTGTTGGGAGGTGGGGCCTTTAAGATGTGATTGTTTGTTAAGATAGATGAATGGCTTTCTCATGAGACTGGATTAGTTCTAGCAAGAGCATGTTGTTATAAAGTGGGTGAGGCTTCTTTGGTCCTTCTCACTCTGTGATGCCTTATGGCACGTTATGATGCCCATGAGGCCCTCACCAGAAGCCAACCAGATGTGACCACTCAACCTTGGACTTCCTAGCCTCCAAAACTGTAGGAAATAAATTTCTTTTCTTTATAAATTACCCAGCCTCAGATATTCTGTTATGGCAACAGTAAAAGGACTAAGCAATACCAAACATAAATCTTATGTTTGTGGTAATTAGAACCATGAGATATAAATGCAACAATACACAAACAATTTGAAGAAACAAAAGAGAGTCCAGAAACAGACACAAATACAAACAGGAATTTTATAGTGAGTGTAGCTGTTAAGATCACAGACTAAATCCAGACTCCTGAGTTTGATTTCTTGCTCCATGACTTCTCGACTATGTGTTTTTGGTCAAGTCACTTTATATTTTCTGTGCCTCAGTTTTCTTTAACGTGAAGTGGGGAACAATCATAGAACCAACCTAATATGAAGATACTTCAAAAAGTTCATGGAAAAATAGAATTAAAAGATAATATGAATCTTTCCATTAACTTTTTGAAGTATCCTCATATGTATATGTGTGTACATAAAACATATATATTTATGAAATATGATACAAGTGGAATTTCAAATCTATGAGAAAAAACAGTATGGTATTTCAAATCAATGAGAAGAACTAGCTAACCATTTGAAAAAAAATAAGTTGGATTTTATCTTACATCACTCACAAAAGTATAATCAAGACTTAAATTTTTTAAATGATAAGAAATTATTAGGAGAATATGTAGGCAAATATGTATGAACTGGAAGCCAGGAAGGCCATCTAAAATAATATGACAGAAGCTATAAAAGAAAATATGATGAATTTAACTACATCAAAATTAAGAACACCTGAAGGACCAAAGCACTATAAAAGTGAAAAGACAAGTAACAGGAGAAGATATTTCAACATAAATAACAACAAAAGTTTATAATCAACAAATCATTTAAAGAAAGGAAAAAACCAATCTAATTGAAAAATGGGCCAATGACATAAACTGGTAATTCACAGAAGCAATAATTAAAATGGCCAAGATTTGTATAAACTGTACTCAATCTCAATTTAATGGAGGAAATTCAAATTAAATGAGTCTAGTCATACACTACTAGAGGGAACATAGGTACAAGTATAGCCACTTTAGAGAACGTTTTGCATAGCCCATCATCCCAAAATTCTCTTATTAGTATCTACTCTAGAGTCACTTAACCATGTGCCCAAGGAGACAAGTACAAGGATCTTCACTAAAATGTTATTTGTTAACAGCGAAAAGTTCAAAACCTCCTAAATATTCATAAAAATAAGAACGGCTAAATAAATAATCCTTTCTATGGAAGACCATGCTGCAATTTTCTAAAACAAGATGGACCTACTTGTACTGACATAAAACATTTTCTAAGCCATATTGTTCAGTGAAATAATGTATAAAAACTCATTTATGTTAAAATGCATACACACAGATATCTTTTCTATGGGCAATGCTATGGAGAAGTCTGGAAGTACACACATTGCATTGTTAATAGAGACAGTACTAAGATAGCGGGCACTGGGAGAGGGGAATAACCAAATGCTACTTCAGTTTGATCTGTAAAGTTATAATTTTTTTATAAGAAGAATCTATTACTAAGGTAATTAAAAATAATTTTTAATGTACAAATTATTTTTATATGTCATAAGTGTGAAAGACAGGAAAAGTGATGAAGTTATAATAAAGCACTGTAAACAAAATTGCTTTGAACTGGTGAAATCACGGAAACAATAGTCTTTATAAAACCTAAGCTATTTTTTCCTTTCATTAATACTAGAGAATGCAGAGATGCTGTATGACACACCATAAGAGTATCATCCTTTACCCTCTTGTCTTACAAAACAAAAGATAATCTTGGATGGGCTTTATTTTTTTGTGGCTTTTTTTGAATGAAGTTTGAATTACCCACCCAGGCTTGCTGTGACATAAGTGCACTTTAATTTCTAATGTTATTACTCTGGAAACAAGAGTTACCCTCTTAACACAATTACAGCATTTGCATGTTTAATCAAAAGAAAAGTCTTCCTCAAGTCTTAGCTTAATATTCATTGGGAGAATAGTCTTATAATCTAAGAATTATTTATTTTTTAAAATTTTCATTCCCACCTTAATGTTTTGAGATAAGGTGTTAAAGGACTCATTGAATTTGGCTTTTAGTGTGAAATATAAGACTGTGAAAGCCAAACATAAAAAGTTATTTCTTGATAACCACAAATGACCTATGACTAAGATAGAACCTGATAATTTAAGGAAAATTAACTTGTCTAAAGTGAGAACAGAGGATAATTCATGAATGTACCAATTTTTCTTTCTCCTTCCCTGTTAGTCTACACCGGTCTTTAGCTATGACATGTACAAACCAGTGGGAAAACATTAACTATGGTTAATGGACTGAATGGATTTATTTAAGAAGAAATATTTAAAGAAGTAAAAGCATCAAATTATGTCCACGACACATATATTGGTCACAGAGACATAATATAAAGTACATCATAAATTTTACTTCTTCCAAAACCCCATTTTAAGCCCCATAAAGATTGAAACAGCACATTTCCAAATCTCAAAGTCTCTTAGCCATATTTTTACTTTTCTCATCATCTATTTCAATATTTTCCTGCATTTCTAATTAAGGTCTATACTCTAGAGGGAAGACTGTGAGCATAGTAGAGCCTAGGCTTTTTCAGTCTGAAATCAGATCTGGCTACTTTCAAACTGATTAAACTTGAGAAGATTACAGGTTGTTTTTTTATATATACTTTAGGGAAAATCTCTGAGGAAGGATAATTTGGTTTGATACCTTCAAGTACCTATTTATGATACACTAACATTGTAGGTCCTTAAAAATATGTATAAATAAATGAACAATGAAAGCAAAATCCAAATGAAAATTACTAAATATTCAATGGAATTTTAAGAAGAAACCTCTTCATCAGTAATGGAAAAGTAATAGAAAATTGATTTTCAAAATTAAAATGAGAGCTGGCCAATTAGCTTGATTAGTTAGAGCATGGTGTTATAACACCAAGGTCAAGGGTTTGGATCCCCAAACTGGCCAACCACCAAAAAAAAAAAAGCTAAATTTTTAAAAATAAAATGTAGATATTAGACAGAGCATCTTGATAGAAGATAAAGCAGCCATCTCTTAAAATTAAAATGGAAGCACTGAGTTCCTCACGTTACATTCAAAGGAAAATAATGGAGTCTCTCTCGAAAGCCAATTCTATGTTTGAGGGTACTTCAAAAAGTTCATGGAAAAGTGAAATTAAAAGATAATATTAATCTTTCCATGAACTTTTTGAAGACCACCTCTATAACAGACAAAAGCCAAATATGAAATAGGTAGAAACACAGTCTTAGGTGCTTTCCTGACTTAATGCAAGTGTCCCAGAAAAATCTGAATCACTACATAAACCACCAAACGTGGAGGTTGATAATGGTGGGAGATCTCAATAAGTATAAGGAAAGGATTCATAGTTTCTTTAAATATTTAATTTTCTTTAAGTTAAGAATTCAAGAATTGAAGAGCTTGAAGACTGCTATAAAGAGCAGGGCACCCAGAAGCTCTCCCAGAGACGGCACCGATCTTCCTGGTCTTTGGTCCCAGCGTTCTAAGGGTCATTTAAGACCCTCCAACTTGCTACTTTTAAAGGTGTTTAACATTGTCTTGTCTTTACACCCTTCCCTTAGGAGTGTACGCTTTAATTAGAACGGTAAGGAAATATTGGAATAGTTGTAGAAAAACGAAAAGTAAAAATACAGCCTGAAGACAGAATTTGGCAACGTGGTGTTTTGGAGTCTTAAGTTAGTACTGACCTATATACAGGTATGACTGATGACAATACCAGCCTGTTTCTCTGAGTTCACTGTAAGGTGAAGTGAATGGAAGAACAGTTTTCCAGGAATAGCACTGCCAATGAGCCCAAGCCCCAAGCCTGCCCGAGGTATGTTTCTGCCAGTTTTTACATGCTGTAAGACCACCTTTCTATTGACATGATAGATAGAGTTCCATTTGCTTCATGAAAATATTAAGGCAAACGACTAGTAAATAAAGTACTAGAAAAGATATATTTTAGTGAATCTCTTTTTTGTACTTTCTGGGGGTAAGCTTGGTGGGAACCTGCCATACTCTAAAATACTCAGTTCATAACCACTTTCAGCACAAGCAGTTGAATTGAATCCAATATTTATTGAGCATCCACTCCTAGTTTAGCCATATTTCCAGGTGGTAGGGAACAGAAAAGAGGTATCTCTCTCTGCTTTTGAGATTTTCCAGGGCAGGGTGGGGGCTGTCCGCCAAAGCTGCAGTGCGGCAGAGGCTGCTGAGTGCATGGTGGTGCCCTGCAGTCCCGCTCAGGCCCACCGTCTCATGGGCATGCTGACAGGCCAACCACTGGAGGGACCTGGCAAGTGCTGGATGGGCCGGTAGCCAGCTGGAGCGGGAGCCCATTCAGAGAGCCAGGCTCCATGACCACCAGTCTCCATAGCAGCACCTTCCTCCCGCCGGTGTCTGACCCAGGCATTGGGGGAAGCCTGCCCGCAGCGCTGCCTAAGAATGCCCCACCATGGACCCCGCACCTGTGCCCTCCCACCCTGCATGGCTTTTGCTGTCATGATTGGTGCTGCCTGTGAGCCCCCAGCACAAAGCAGTATGTTCTGTGGAAACCAGCAGGACAAAAATTTTGTCTGGACTTCCAGGCCAGCAACAGAGCCAGCCCGATACCCATGGGTCCTGAGTTGGGCCAGGCCAGCCCCGACCTGCCCACAACCAGATCTTAGAATGTAGCTACTAACCACATGTGTTTCTTTCGTCTGTGTGACTTACCTGCTCGTGTCTTCTGCTTAGATTTTTCTAATTCATTTTTTAAGAGTTCTTTTTGCAATAAAGATGTTAATCTTTATGTGTTAAAAAAAAAAAAAAAGTAGAGAGTAGAATAAAGAATAATGGTTACCAGAGGCTGGGAGTGGTGGGGGTGGGGCAAGATTAGGGGTGAACCAATGGAAACAAAACTGTTATCTACCTTAAGTTAATCATTGTGCAGTATATGCATGTATTGAAACAATACACTATATCCCACAAAAATAAATATAAATAAAATTGGAAGAGAAAAAAAGATCTTCCAATTAAGAATAAAAGCAACAAGATGAAAGTGAAGAAACATATAAATAAATGTAGAAAATCAAGTTCTAAATGGAAAATAATTCTTTATTGTAATAGCATGTTACAACATGATTGGATTCATATAAAATGTACAGATGGAACAATAAGTGCCCTTGAGGAATGGACAGAACAATGGAATCAGAAAATTCCATATATTGTGGAATATATATATACAATGGAATACTACTCAGCCATAAAAAAGAATGAAATTCTGCCATTTGTAGCAACATGGATGAGCTTGGAGAAACTTATGTTGAGTGAACTAAGCCAGGCACAGAGGGAAAAATACTGCATGTCCTCACTCATAAGTGGGAACTAAGAGAGAAAGAACAAAGTAAGAAAGACCACAGTGGTGCATTGGACTTGCAGAGGGAGAGAACAGAACTAAGGTTGCAGGTGGGAGGGGTGGGAGGGGGATAGGAGAGAGGTTGGATGGGGACACTACACCGGGAATAATTGCAGTTCGAGGAGGTGGGCATGCTGATAGTATTGATCTACTCACATCTTGGGCACAGGTGCTGATGGTCAGCTCTGTGCCCAATGAATATGTACAATCAATTTTAAAAAAGGGTTTTTTAAATAATAAGAAAAGAGAATTCCATTTATTATGTAGGAAAATGGGAGGTATCTGTTTTTGTTTTATTTTTGCTTTTGTTTTTTAAATAGACTTTGAAAGATGAACAACATTTAAAGAGATATAAACACCAAAGAAGATTTTTTTGAAAAGGTGTTCGCCAAGACTGATGTTTGCTAATAAAATGCCCACTGCACCATAAGTCAAGCAAGTCACAGCTTGGTTGTGACACACACACATTTTTGGTTGTCACAGCTTGAGGTGTGGTGAGTGCTACTGGTATCTGGTGGGTAGAGGCCAAGGATGCTGATAGATATCCTTCACAGGACAGTCCCCATAAAAAAGAATTATCCAGCCCAAAATGTCAATCATGTAGATGTTGAGAAACCCTGAGCTCCACCAGGGCAGTCAATGGCAAAACTGTCTGTCACAATCCATGCAACAAAACAACCGGGGTGAGGTCAAAAATGATGTTAAAGTTGGAAATAAAAGATGGAATAATATGGGAAATCAAATTTATATTATGGCCTTCTTGTGTCAATAAAGTTATATTTGGGGCATCAAAAAAGACCTTTTTTTTTGGCATTAAAAGCAAATGCTTTGCCAATGAAGCATAACCTAACCATGAGGAAACATCAGACAGACCCAAAATGAGGGACATTTCTACAAAATAAATGTCCTGCAATCTTCAAAAGTGTTAAAGAAGCACTAAGGAAATGTTACAGACTGAAACTGAAGAGACACAACTAAATGCAATGTATGACTCTGAAATAAATCCTTTGTCTATAGAAGACATTGCTGGGACACTTGGGAAACTTGAATGAGTTCTGAGAATTAGATAGTAGTAATGTATCAGTGTTAATTTCCTAATCTTGATGCTTGCATTGTAGTTATACAGAATATCTTTGTAGGACATCCACACTGAAGAAACGATGAGACATCAGGTCAGAAACATTCTCCAATGGTTCTGAAAAAAGTCTTTGTACTGTACCTAGCTTTTCCATAAATTTGTGATTGTTTAATTTTTTTTTTTTTTTTGTCTTTTTCCATGTCCGGCAACAGATCGCAACCCTCAGTGTCGCCCCCGTACCGGACCGGGACCGGCAACGGGATCACAACCCTCGGTGTTGCCCCCGTGCCTCGCTCAGCCAGTGAGCGGGAACCGGTCTGTATGTGGGATCCGAACCCTCGGCGGGAGCACCTCCATGCTTCCCAAGCGGCGCACTAGCACAGTGCGCCACCGGGCCGGCCCGATTGTTTAATTTTTTTAAAAATAAAACAAATGTGTTCTTGGGAAAGCAATAAGTTAACCAAGAAATGTTTTATTTAAAAATGTAGAGGCAGTTTTATTTGGGACAATGTATAACAAACCCTACCAAATCTATATGAGAACATTTACATCTTTTATGGAAGAAGGTAGGGTATAAATATATACAAGGGTACTTCAAAAAGTTCATAGAAAGATTCATATTATCTTTTAATTCTACTTTTCCACAAACTTTTTGAAGTACACCCTAATATACGTACGTATAATTTTGGCACAATAACCACCAGAGAATATCTTATTAAGTTAAGAGTTTACATGGAATATTCCTTATTTGGCCATGGACTCTAATCCACTAAACTATTTTAAAATAACTTCAACTTTTCCTCATTTTTTTTTTAGATATTTGCATGATCTTTTAATTTTTAATTTTTTTCGGTTTATTTTTTGAATTGAAACAATTGATTGCACATATTTATGGGTACAGAGTTGACTATTGTATTTGTGTACAGTATGTGATGATCAAATCAATATTAGCATGTTCATCATTACAAATTATAATTATCCTTTGTATTCCTTACCCAATTACTCCCTAAATTCCCCTCCCCCCTTCCCACTTCTAGTAACTATAGGTCTGATCTTTCCTTCTGAAAGTTCAATGTTTTATTGCGGTCTTTCTGCCCAAAGGCCCCCCTTTCAATTACCATAATAGGATTTGCCACCCTTTTTACACTATCACAGTGAGGAGTAAGTTTTATTGAGTTTTGGGGGCCATTCAATCCACAGCATTCCACTCCTGGCCCCCCCCAAAGCTCATGTCCTTTTCACATACAAATACATTCATTTCACCCCAATATCCCTAAAGTCTTAACTTGTACCAGCTCAAAAGTCCAAAGTCCAAAGTCCCATCCATGAAATCAAAACCAGTTATCTACTTCCAAGCTACAATGGCAGGACAAACATAAGGTACACATTCCCATTCAAAAAGGAAGAAGTAGGCCAAAAGAAAGGGGTAACAGATCCTAAACATGTCCAAAATCCATAAAGGCAGGCATTAAATCTTAAAGCTGATGAATCATGTAACTTGACTCCATGTTTGACTTCCTCTGCACACTGGTGTGGGGGGTGGGTCCCCAAGTCCTCAGGTAGCTCCACTCCTATGGTCTCAGGTCATGCTTCAGATCTCCCAAGCTGGAGTTGCATGCTGGGAGCTCTACGGTTCTGGCATCTCCATGGTGGTCCTGCTCCCACAGCTCCACTAGGCATGTCCCTGGTAGGGGTTCTCTGCTACAATTCCAATCCCACATTTCTGCTCAGCATTGCTCTAGAGAAAGCTCTCTATGGTGACTCCAGTCCTGCAACAGATCTCTTTCTGAGTCCTAGGCTTTTCCATACATCCTTTGAAATTGGGATGGAGGTTCCCAAGCCTCCATAGCTCTGGCATTCTGTGAACCTACAGATTTAACACCACCACATAGACACTGCCAAGGCCTCCAGCTTATATCTTCTGAAGCTGTGGTTCCATTAGTACCTGGAGCCAATTTAGCCATGGCTGGAGCAGCCAAAGCAGCCAGTGCAGCCAGGGTGCTGAGGACAGCATCCCAAGGTGACCTTGGGCAGCGAGCCTGTAGAAGGCACCGTGGGCCTGTTCCCCAAAACCACTCTGTCTCTGCAGGCCTCTGGGCCTGTGATGGGACGGACAGCCTAGAAGGTCTCTGAAACACCTTCAAGGTCGTTTTTCCATTCTTCTCTTAATAATCCCTTCCTTTTGCACAAATCTCCTTAGCAAAGAGTTGCTGGGCTACATGCTTGGTTTCCACTCTCAAACAGACTTTCTCACTCTTTATGCTGCCATGGAGAGTTTTCCAATTTTTTACTCTCTGCTTCCTTTTTAATTATGAATTTTGGCTTTACTTCATGTCTTTGCCACCATACTTCAGTGTAGGCTGTTACAAGTACCCATGCAGCTTTGTGAATACTTTGCTACTTAGAAATTTCTTCTGCCAAATACTCCTGGTCAGCACCTTTAAGTTCTATATTCCATAAATCTTTTGGGCATGTACAGAATGCAGCCAAGTTCCTCGCAACTCTATAACAAGGGTGACTCTTGCTCCAGTTTCTGATAACCTCTTTCTCATTTCTATCTGAGATCTCCTTAGAATAGACTTTACTGTCCATATTTTTATCATCATTCTGGCCACCATCATTTAACCAGTCTCTAGGGCATTCCAAACTTGCCCTGGTCTTTTTATCTGTTAAGCTCTCACCAGCAACTAGGCTTTTTCTGGCCTGCTCCTCGAAATTCTCCCAGCTTCTGCCCAACACCCAGTTCTAAAGCCACTTCCACATTTTTCAGTATTTGTTATAAGAAACACCTCACTTCTCTGGTACCAATTTTCTGTATTAACTATTTCTGCTGCTTATAACGAAATACCTGATACTGGGTAATTTATAAAGAAATAAAATATATTTCATACAGTTCATAGGCTGGGAAGTCCAAAGTCCAGGGAACAGATCTAGTGAGGGCCTCAGTGGTGGTGGCTCTACAATGGCTCAGGGTATCACATGGCACAATGGCTGAGCAAGAGTGAGCTGAGCTTCTCAGTTGCTCTCCTTTTAAAGCCATCAGAACTGTGCTCATTACTCCATGAATGGATCAATCCATTCACACGGGCATAGTCCTCACAATCTAATCAACTCTTAAAGTCCCCACCTTAATTACCATAATTGGATTTCCCACTTTCTTAACACTCTTACAATGGGGATCAAGCTTCACTGAGTTTTAGGGGGACATTCAATCCACAGCAAGTACCAAATTCCAGAATAGAAAAATAAATGTTAAAACTTATAAAGAGAATCAAGTCAGACCATCTTTCTATTCTCGGGGGTCTGACTTGACCTCCATGTTGAACAGTAGTTTGTTTTTCAAACTCTGCTCTGTTGTACGACAATCAAGAAGAGATGGCAGATCTCCCTTCCAAGGTGAATGTTTCTCAGAGAATGATTAAGGTTAACAATTTTAATTGGAAGTCGATAATAAATCTTGAGTTTGAAGGTTAATTATTGATAAGAAATCATTCTTTGTGAATAACAGCTTTCTCTAAGCATTGATAAAAGTGTCTTGGTTTGTGCAGCTTCCATGTATATTAATGTTGAAAGATGTTCTAAGACTGGCTGAAGCAGAAGAAATAAAAGAAAGAGGGCTTGGAAAAGAAGGGAAAAAGGAGATAATAAGGCAAAAGCCCATAAAAGCATGGAAAGTTTATTAAAAAGCCTGACAGAAGGTCACTGTGTGAGGAAGGGGGACAAAACTTGCATATATGAAGGCCTGAATCCAGAGGCAAAGGAAAGACAGGGAAATGGAATTCCTACAAGTCAGTGTGATTATGTAAGGGAGACTGAGGGGTGATATGAAACAAGTACATGAGACTATTATTGGCTAGGCTATTTTAAAAAGTGGGGGAGCTAC
This sequence comes from Galeopterus variegatus, assembly GCF_000696425.1. Taxonomy (NCBI): domain Eukaryota; kingdom Metazoa; phylum Chordata; class Mammalia; order Dermoptera; family Cynocephalidae; genus Galeopterus; species Galeopterus variegatus. Next base: position 88,767 of record NW_007727138.1, on the reverse strand, counting down.
AAACAGACAATGTGATAAACTTGTTGACTAATACATTGTTAGTTAAACTACATCACCAAATAGAAGTTAGAAATAAAGCACAACTTTTGTTATTATTCAGACAAATTGTAATTAACAGAATTATAAGCTATGCTTGGGCTCAGCCCTCTTTACCTATGGGTATGAAAGAAGTAAAGAGATCCCCTTCCCTCATGCCCAGTATATGAAAAAGAACACTTGGAAGGAAACGGAAGTGATAAAGCAGCACTCCTCACCTCCGCCCATTCTTTGCAGGACGAAACAGCAAAAGATGACCTGCATGGCCAGCTCAGCTTAAAATGCTTAGTGCCTAGCTTACTCCGGGTTACTTTCCAGGAGTGGCTTCTTGCAAAAATGGGTTTCCCAGAATAAAGCAGAAGAATGTTTAGCATACAAGGTCTTGAGTGAGATTTCACTCATCACTACTCCCTACCTCTTCACAGAACATCTCTGCTCTCGGCCCATCAAGAAGCACCTGGGAATCATGTATCACCCTCATGAGACCCCTCACGGGACACACCCCGCACACCACTCTATGTCTAGGGTTTAGGTCAGTTAGCACTGGCCTCTCTCCATCTCCTGGAATAACAGGCAGGACTGATGGGTAGCGAGCTGCGAAAATGCCCAACGCCTGATGGTGCCAGACAGGTGATGCTCTGGATTCCAGGAAGATATGCAGCACAGTGCTGTGGCTTGTCTGTGAATTCATATACCTGAATCAATAAACTATGTGACCTTGAGAGAGTCAAGCTCTCTGGGTCTCAGCTTCATCATCTCTCATAAAAAAGGGTTGGAGTCAATCATCTCTTAGCATCTATCAGTGTCTACAAATGTTATAGTAAAACAATCTTTTTCAGAGTAATTTATTAACTTAGATTGTCCAAAACTTGAACCTCAGTACCTCTTTCCTGGATCAGTTCAACCTTAATGAGCCTGAGCAGTTTTACACTCGTAATGATCAAAGGTGAGGATTTCCTTGCTCCTGTGCCCATTTTATACATCTGCTCTCTGGTCCCTCGCCTGCATGATCTAGTTATAAATGTGTCCATTTTGGCTATCAGTTTATGTTTTGATAATAATATTACTTAGGAAATGAGTTGCTATCAAGATGTACTTGACACTTCAATGATTAGGCAGAATGGAACATGCAGCCTTGTTTCAACTCTAATCCAGAAAGGTCCCTCCTAGGAAATCCTATCACGCAACTGAGGAAGAAGTATGTTGGCTTTTTTATTTTTTTTAAATAAGAGTCTCTAGGTCTGCCCAATTTTTAGAAGTCAATAGGCCAAACGTGAGAACAATAGGAGGAAGAGAAAACAATGCACTCTCAAAAGCACTGCGTGTGTTTCGACTCCTATTTTTCAAAGTGGAAGTGCCCTTATTTTTCTTCTGATTATAAGGATTTTTGCCACATATTGTGGAATTGCTTTTCAGGAAGTTTGTCCCAGCTGATTTTCCCACCAGCAACATACAGCTCACTGTCTACTTCCTAACACCCTTGCCTCCTGAGTACTAGAATTTTTTCAGTTTTTGTCAATGTGTTGGTTAAAATACTACCTTCTTTTTAATTTGAATCCTCACTTACTAGCAAAGTTAAACAGTTTTTCACGTTTATTGCAAAATACTTATGTCATTTGTCCTTTTTTATTTTATTGTTGGGTCTCTTTTTCTTTATTCCTTTAAAAGAACTCTTTATATTAAGAGCTCTTTTAGTTTTATATTATTATATTTGTTCTTGATTATTTTTCTCGCACATTGCTGTTTAAATTTTAACTTTGTTCATGAGGATCACTGGGTTCCATTGTCTTTTTCCTACATGAAAGCTTCTATTTAGTTTTGATGGAGTCAAAATTTTGGTTTTACTGTCTTTGGTTTTACTGCTTTCTTGTCTTGCTTAAGAGAGTCTTCCCTATACCGTGTGTGTGTGTGTGTGTGTGTGTGTGTTTACTTCACTTTTTTGTTGTTTTGTTGTTGTTGTTGTTGTTGTTCTTTTTGGCAGCTGGCCGGTACAGGGATCCAAACTCTTGACTTCATAACACCACACTCTAACCAACTGAGCTACCTGGCCAGTCCACACTTTTATTTTTTTACATTTAAATTTCTAGTTTGTTTAGTACATATTTCAGTATAAGTATTTAATTTCATTTTTTTCCAGTTATTTCAACCTTGTTGATTGAATAATTAATATTTACACTACAGCTTTGAAGCATCTCTCCTTTTTAACACTAAATTTTTAAATATAGGGGTATACTTTTCTGGAATTTCTACTATTCTCTCTTGATCTCCTCTTCTGATATGAACTGATTCTGTTGCCATCTTGAACTGATTCTGATACCACTACCAAAGTGTTTTAATTGATACTGTTTCAAAATTCACTTTAATATGTTGTAAAACAACACTTCCAAATTGTGCTTCAAAAATCTCCTGGCTCGGGCCGGCCCGGTGGCGCACTGCTACAGTGCGCCGCTTGGGAGCACAGCGGCGCTCCCGCCGAGGGTTCGGATCCCACATACAGACCAGTTCCCGCTCACTGGCTGAGCGAGGTACGGGTGCAATGCCGAGGGTTGTGATCCCGTTGCCGGTCCGGTCCGGTATGCGGGCGACACTGAGGGTTGCGATCCGTTGCTGGACACAGGAAAAAAAAAGACAAAAAGGAAAAAAAAAAAAATCTCCTGGCTCTTACACAGGTTTATTGCCTCAGCAGCAGTTAGGCACTTGAAGTGGAGTGGTGAATATATATATTTTTTCGAAGTGCACAAACTTTTAAAAGTTCTAAAGCAAATACTTTTATAGCAAGCATTCATCACCCCTTTTTAGACATATTGAGAGTGGTCACTGTTTTGAACGAATACTCAGCAGTGTGGGTGATGAGGGTCAGGAATTTTCTAGCCCACAAGATGCATATTTGGCTGGCTCATTACAGCCACTAAAGATTCAAGAACGATGAACATATGCTCGTATGAATATAGTGAATCTGCTTCATCATATTATTTTTTAAAACATTAAGATTATCACATAAGTGAAAGAATGCAACTTACTAGTTCCCCATCATTTGTAGAGCTATGTAGACTTGTTGCAACAGATCAGATATTCGAGCTTTTCAATCACATTCATTTCTGCCACATTCCCTTACAGTTTGTTTCTCAGGTTCTATCTTGTTTTCAGCCTTTACAATCTCCCCTTCCCAAAGCAAGAGTCATTTTATCCCATCTATTACCTCTGGGCCAATCACTGACCACCCAAAACCAGGTGAATGGTCCTACTTTTGTGCTCTCTTTACTCACTAGTCATATGGCATTGAAATTGCCATTGTTTTTACCTGTGACCCCTTTTGGAGAGGAGGGATAATATAGTATTCACCATTGCATCCCAATCCCTAGCTCAATGACTGACACAGATGAGTCTCAATAAATATCTACCAAATGAGTGAATGATGCACGTTAAACGTGGAGCAGGAGGGACACAAAAAGTTCTAGCCCAATCCTCAGATTTAGCATTGTTTCAGTTGTTTCAATGTTGTATTGCAGTTTTGGCATCTCACTCACAGTCTCCAGGACTGCTCCTCCACAGCTATTTTGTTCCTGAATACCACCTCCCTGCTCTCCTTCCTGTTCCTGCTGCCAAGCTTGCCCAAAAGCCAACTCCCTGCCTGTGTCAGAACACAGCCATTCTCTACCCACCTGCCAGGGCACCCCATAACCACATGGTAGACCTTCACATGCCAGCTGCTAGTTTAGACCACTCTTTGCCATCTAATCCCATACCACCTGGATCCTGTGTTCTTCCTTTTGTCTCCCTCTTCAGCACCAGGCCAGCCCCTCTTCCAGCTACAATGCATGGGCCTTGCCTAACTGAGCCTCAGGACATGATCTTCAAGATAGGTAGACTGAGTGGATCTCACTCTATAATCATTTACTGTCACACAGCCCAAATCACTTTACAGTCTCACACACTGTTGAAATCTAACTCCTATGAAAGTGTCTGAGAACAGAAACTGAAATAATGATATAACTCAGTTATAAATCAAATTGTAAGATTTTTAACTTTCATTAACACTATGTGGAAAAACAAGAGCTCTGTTTTTTCTCTAGTCTCTCTCTCACAAGGACAAAATTCTTCACTTTCTGAGAAACCACAAGTCACTTTCATCTGGTTTTCCCCCTTGTCCTCTCCTCCATTTGAGCTCAGCGTTTCACGTGCTCATTTTGGTGAGATTCCATTGCAATACATCACCAGGAACACATGTGTTCCATTGGGACTTTATTCCCTGGAAGATGTGAATGGTGATGCAAATAATGGCATCATTGGAATCTGGAGGAAGTGATGCAGGAAAGAAAGCTATGGTAAAATAAGGCAAAATTAAGCAACTGTAATCAGTATTTGCTTCTGAAATAATGTGGCTAGTATTGATGCTGATAGGGATATTCAATGGTATTCATCAGCTGGAAATGTCGGTAAAAACATTAATTAAAAGGCAGCTGTTGCTTTACCACTTGCAGGGGAGTGGAGCAATCCTAACTCCAAAATAGATTTCCAAGGATGAGAGCATTCCCAGCTAATGAACTACAGTAAGAGCCTGGTTGTGTTTTTTTCATGAGCTTCAGTGAGAAGATGAGAGGCAAATAATTGCAATTAGACTTAGTTGTCTTAGTTGTGTCAATAGTTGTTTTATGCCACTGTATTTTAAAGTAAGAGTTCTACTCTGTTAGTGAAAATACATATCTATCACGTTAATCAGAGCTACAAAGTCCAGCTCCCACTCACTTAGTTGTGAATTGGTTTTTCTGTGGTATTCTAATGAACCTCAAAACATCTGTTGGTTTTTAACTTCTATTGTGGGAAAAGCAATACATGACTATTAGAAGTTTAGAGAAAACTGAGAAGCAGAGAAATAATCACCCGTGGCCACTGATTAATATTCCCATGTTTATCAAGGAAAAATTACAGTTCAATCCATGGAATCCAGTCAGTAATATTAACTTTCTCGATTTTATAACATTTAATGGATTCAGCATAACAAACACTTATTGAGTACTTGTATTGTGCAAAGTAATTCTGAAAACAGTCCCAAATCTTAGCTGAATCTATTTATTACATTATTTTAAAAATTTACATGTAAATATTTATCTCAAAATAATTATAATAATCTCTATTTTTGTTTAGTGTCTATTGCTTAGAAAAATCCACACTACAGTATTTGTCATTGGTGATTCTCATCTTAGTAAGGTTCATTTAACCAGACAATGCATATAGATTTTCCCCTAGGTGTGAAAAAGCCTGCTCTGTAGAATTTCAAACTTACAGAATCAATTAGAAAATTAATTCCATACATACTATTTTAAAATGAGGATTTTAGGGCCGGCCCGGTGGCGCACTGGATAGTGCGCCGCTTGGGAAGCGCGGCGGCGCTCCCGTCCGAGGGTTCGGATCCCACATACAGACCGGCTCCCGCTCACTGGCTGAGCGAGGCGCGGGAGCAGCGCCGAGGCTTGCGATCCCGTTGCCGGTCCCCGGTCCGGTACGGGGGCAACACTGAGGGTTGCAATCCGTTGCCGGACACGGAAAAAAGACAAAAAAAAGACAAAAAAAAAAAAAAAATGAGGATTTTAGAAGTTCTTCAGAGTGCCTTGACCCACTGACTCAGTTTAACAGGACAAACCAGCTTGTTTCAATGCAACTGCTTCTAAAGGAGAAGCGAAATGATTAATCCCTTCCTGTTGTTGTGGATATCATGAGAGAAGTTAGGGGGTGTGAAAGTCCACATAGGGGAATCCCAGGGAAAATTGGAAACCCAGCCAAACTCACAGGGCTAGGGAAAAAGCAAAGGGTATAAACAGGACAGCAAAGTTTGTGGTTAGAATGTCTGTGGAAAGGCAAAGAGAATATGTACCCAAAAGTAAGGCATAAAATATTACATTGGTCCATAAGGACATAAGAAACAAATTCACTGGGGGACACGGAGCACCTTTGAACAGTCTTGAAAAGAACAGATGGCTTCTAATTGGCCCACTCATTGGGAAAATAGAGGGGAAGGCAAGTATCCAATCTCTAGGCAAGAAGAAAACCCAGTTAGGGAACTAAGGGCACCAAAACCAGCTGCCACAAGACCCATGATACTGAAACAGGAGCAGCTGCCATTCAACACCTTAAATTCTTATTGTGGACTCCAGAAGAGCAAAGTGATTAAAAGATTACAAGACAGGCTGAGGAGTCCAATTGCCTGCACTCATCCCAGACCTGCCGCCTGCTTGCTTGGGTGAGGGGTGCGGATATTCCCTCAGCCTCCTTATTTGTAGAATACAGAGTATATGAGTACCTACCTCATGGAGTTGTTAGTGCCTAATACATAGAAAGCACCCATTAAATATTAACTACTCTATTGTTTATTATGCTTGTGTGATAGAGTAATAGACAGGGACTCAGGAGACTTAAGTTCTGGTCCTTGCTCTGTCTCTTGTTCCACCTATGTGACTCTTGTACAGACTGAGGTGCAGTCACAGAAATGAACCCAGGAAGCAGTCAAGGATCCTTAGTCAAGATCTTAAAAACAAAGTCAGGCAATAATCCTGAGGGTCAGATCCCTTGAGACAGGAACACAGCCACTGCCAGGTGGGGAAAGTGCCCATTAGCACAGGTTCAGTGAATTCAACTCCAGACCCAATTCTATCTGCAGAGGACTTTGTAACTTCTGCTGAGTGATTTCTCTTCCCTCATCCTAGTACTGTCTGTAAAATGATGAGGTGGTACTAGATAACTTGTTCTCAACCCTGGATGCCAATTAAAATCACACAAAAGCTTCCAAAATAGACCAATACTAGAGCAGCCTCTCAGGCCAACTTGAATCAGAACCTTTAGGGGCATAGTCCAAGTATCTGCATTTTTAAAGCACCCCAGGTGACTCAGATGCACAGGGAGTGTAGAGAACTACAGGACTAGACGATCTGATGGTTCTAAGTGAACTCAGAGTCTAGAGGCTTCCTCACTCTTTAGTTTCCTGCTGAGTGTGGGTGGCCCCAGGACCAAAGCCATGTAATCACTGACAGCGTGAGACTCAGAGCCCCCATTCCTGCTCAAAATCAGACCGGATGAGGAAGTGCCAAGAGAACTAGGAAATCTTACATAAGTCTTAATAACTCTTGAATGAATATGATAAATTCTTAATTTCTTCTATTTAAGAGGCATTAGCTAAAGACTAATGTGGAACTTTTCACTCAGTCTTGTGCCAAGAGAAATTTAGAATAATTGAATGAAGAAAAAAAAAAATACTTCCAGAAGCCAATCAGTCAAGCCCTTCATCTCCAAAGGAAAGAATACTAATTCATTCCTTCCTTTGACACTGTTACACCTTTTTACTTTAAGACAGGAAAGAGCAAAAAGGAAATTCTTGTTTATTGCAAAGAAATCAGGAGAGATTATATCAACAAAACAGAGGGCCTTAATGAAATGTAATACATCTCTGCCTTTATTTTTTTTCCATTGGTTGGCATTAAGTAAGTCTGTGCCACAGAGAAAACAGTATATTTGCTTCAGGAAGAGGTTTAGCCTGTCAGTAAGTAGTAGGATAAGTCCTGTGCATTGACCAATAATGAGTGTGTATGTGTGTGTTGGGCGGGTCGGGCTGTACTAGTATAGTTGTGACAAAATACTATTTTCAACTTACAGAATAGAATTTCTCAGAGGGTGGAAATTCATTCTGTTACATGTGTTCATTCTACATGAAACAGTCACCTTCTTGGGATATTCAACCCCATCAGCTGGGACATTTGATACACTGGAAAAGTAGAATATTTATGGCCACTGGCATAAGAAAAAGCAAAGCCTTATCTGGTCCATCAAAATTTTATTAGAACTGCTCTTCGTTTACTTCAGACAATCCAAATAGAAGCCCCAAAACTTCAATATTTTCAAATAGTCAGACATTTAGCATCATGAAGGCAACTCTTGCAGATAAAGATAAAGCAATTAAACAAAATATCCAATAAAATCTCTTAATCCTCTGCTCCACAGTAGCATATTACTGGCTGGAAAGTGTCAGGTAATTTTCCTTGAACTATAGCAAGCTCTCTTAGTTTTGTTTTGTTCCTTTAAGGAATAACTTGCTGCCATATTTTGACAACTCACACCTAAACAAAGTCACTGGGAGCCAATAAGAAGCCAAAAGGTGGAACGAGACTTTTTGTCCCCTTCCTCACTGCCTCCTCTGACCAATACACCACCCCCAGCCCCAAAGGCTTCTTCAAGGAATATTACTACCAAAGGTGGGATAGTATTTTGGAAAACTCCCTCTTGAACCCACTCAAAACTGAATGTTTGTGAGCAAGGCAGAAACCTGCAGAGCATTTTAAATGTTACAATAGAAGGTGAGGTTCTGAATTGTCAACAGGAGCAATAGCAAACCCAAACCGGAACGGTATCAAAGGGTGTGGCTGTAACAGTAGCCACAACATATCATAAAATCAAATGCTCCACAGCATCCCCTCCCAAAGAATCAACTCAGCAGTGCAGAAAGCAAGAACCACATTGCCTCATGAATAACTGGAAGATTCACTTCTGCATTCCAGTGCCTCAGGCCTAGCTCTTCGTGGGTTGCCCAACTCCACTGGTCACTTCTGATTCCATTTTGGAACCCTGGAAAAGAGTACCTGTTGGCTTTTTGACCCTAAATCTCCTTATTCTTTGCGCCTAGTGAATCTTTTCAGATTGCGGGGGCAGCTGACCACCTGTAAGGTCACATTCTATACCTTTCATTGAAACATCTCACAGTCATCTCAGTGGAGGTGTTCCTTGAACAACTGCCTGCATTAGAAAAAAGTGGTTGAAACTATGGGATAAACAAGGTCAAACTGCCTGGGTTTGAATTTCATATCTACCATTGGACAACTTACTTAGCATCTATAAACCTCATTTTCCTAATCTGTAAAATAGGGATAAAAGTACCTTATAATTTTGTTATGACAAGCATATAAAATCATCCATATAAAATGCTTGGCACAATGCCTGACACATCTTGAGTACATGATAGCTGTTATTATCATCATTTTTATGTAGTAAATATATTACATATAGTTATATAGATTATATACATTGCATATAATTCTTATCATTGTGTTATATATTATATCATTATGTAAGACTTGGGTTTAGGTGTGCCAGACATTGGTAGGAACATCTGGTATGCTGGGCAATAATCTATGGAATGAGCAAAATGTAGAAGGTGGGGCTCTGACCCAAAGTTGAGGGGCCCCGGAGATGTGAACTCTATCAGTGCAGCTGGCTTCCTTAAGGACCAGAACAAACAACAGGCTGTGACCAAAGCAGTTGGTTTGGTGGTATCCAAACCAGAAGACGATATCTATCAAGAGAGCATGTGAAAGTTAAGCTTATATGTAAGGCCACTCCCTGATCCAAATACCAGGCTGCTCTTCAAGCATGTGTCACTTACTAAACAGTTAATGAAACACAAAGAGCCTTGAATACCTCCAGTGTCACATTTCAAGACTTATAGAATAATTAGGAAAAATCTGAGCTGGCAAAACTCTTCCTGGCTTGCCCTGGTGAGCAGACCATCTTTGTTTTCCATTAGTGTGTGTTGTCGTCACAGTAACTGCAAAGCTCCAAATACAGGCCCAGGGTGTCATTTCCTCATGTACTTAGGCTGCCACACTGAAATAGCATTATGAACTCAGCAATGCTTCTTCCTTTCCTGTTGTGCTGTGGTACCTTAATCAAAGCAGCAAGCCCTAAAATGAGTTACTTAAGACATAAGTATATTAAGGAAAAACAAAGTCCATTTATCCCTATTACCGTATCGCCCATGATTTGCGTGTGTTTGTGTGTGTGTGAAAACCTTATTTTAGCAAAGATCTTTTAGATAAACAAGGCAAGTTGGCAGTAACCTGATTGTTTTAGTGATGTCAGCTGTCTACTGTTTTTGATCAAATTGTCTTTTGGCCTTAAATCTTTAAAAAATTATTTTTTAAAGAATGCATTTGGCCAATTCCGGTATGTCCATTTCATGGCTTTCTTGTACCTTTCCATGGCTTTCTTATACCTTTTCCTTACAAAGATAAGGAGCAGATAATTCATTTCTTCAAAGTAACTTGGGAGAATTTCAGTTACACTAATTATAAAAGCAAAAAAAAAAGACTAATTTCAACTGTAGATGTATAAAGTCCTTGGCCAGTCAAGCAGCAATCATTATTTTCATCTATGTTCTGGTGAAGAAGGTAGGTGAAAGCATTTAAGCAAGAAACCAAAAACAGAAAAATCCTTAAACCTTAAGGGCTCGATTAAAGTCTGATCATCTGAGATAAATTCTGCATTAGCTTTAAAAATTCTTTTTCACTTGTCTTTCACAGGCCTAAGAAACACATAAATCACCCCATATTATGCACATTGACACCATTTCCCCAAAAGGAAAAGTAACACAAACCTTTTTTGGACTTCTCAGTGTTGCTGTAGCTTAAACAAAGCTGTCAGGAACAGAGAAGAATGGGGGTGCTGGTTAACATTGCGTTACTTCATTTCTCTGCTGGGAATTTCTCAAGTTCTGCAATCAGCTGGTTAACAGCCAGCTAAAACTGTTCAATTCGTGTTTGACTTTCCTTATTTTAAGTTCTTCCACAACAGGCTGCTTGGCCTTCGAAATTAAAGTGCTTCAACTACTACCACAGAGGAAGCTGTATTCTGCCTGCAGCCTTGTCCCTTCTTCCATTAGCTAAAGAGTAGAACTGACCATTTAAGGAAAAAGAACATAATTCAATATATTTTCCCAAGGTTTCTATATTTTTGCCCTAGAACCTCTATAATGTATTCTACAAAACAAGGAAAAGTTATTTCTTTTTTCTTTATTTTACTTTTCTTTTCTCTCTTTCTTTTTCTTTCTTTCAACAGCAAAGTTTTCATTAGAGAATGACAGTTTTAAAACTCAGTTTGTCTCGGGCTGGCCTGTGGCTCACTCAGGAGAGTGCGGTGCTGATAACATCAAGGCCATGGGTTCGGATCCCATATAAGGATGGCTGGTTAGCTCACTGGGTGAGCGTGGTGCTGACAACACCAAGTCAAGGGTTAAGATCCCCTTACCAGTCATCTTTTGAAAAAATAAAAATAAAAAATAAAACCCAGTTTGTCTGATCTTTGAGAAATTCATCCTTTCAACTGGGAAAAACAAAAGTAAAATTGACAGGTCTATACATAATTATCTTGCATAAGGTTTGTTGCTGCTAAGGCTACTAAGAAACTTCCCTGCTTATAAGTGTGCTTCATATATTTTTGTTAAATTAAATATACAGAATATTAAGCATCCCAGAATATACACACACATCTTTATAATATAACACTTTGTTTGTCTTGGAGTGTACTATTCCTGCCATGTTTGAAAAGAATAAATAGGATTAGGGCAAGGAATAGCAAGAATTCATTTCCATTTGATAAGGTTAAAGTTAGCATGAGATGACCTTTTTTGGTCTTTTCATTTTTATCTGTTACTAGGTTAGTAAAACAAAACAAGTCATCTAAGGGAAGAAATAAAGAATGACAAATTTAACGAGATATCCCTCCAGAGAGGAGGAAGTCTCTGTTGCTATACATTACCAAGAGTAGTCAACTGTAAAAGAGATACCCAAGCACTACATATAAACAAACTTTATCTCCAAGTGCAAATATAGAAACCATAGAACAGTCTATGCTGTGGGTGATTTCTTAGTCTTTTTAGTAATGGTTCTATATGACAGCAGACTGCTGAGTGATAAGGGAGGGTTTGAAACATAAATTCCACACTAAATTATTGGCTGCCATTCAAACTATGTCTGCTTAGAGTACCCAGCAGCAAAGTATGTCCCCGAAGGATTCCAAATTTAAACAATACATTCTTCTGCCTTTCCTGTGATCTATGAATTTGAATTCACAAACTATCTGAATCCAAGACTTTTGTGTGCAACAAAGATTAAAATAAATAACTACATTTAAGGTGTGGTAATAAAGCACTAATAGCTTAAATTTATTGAAGAAACTACCAGGCAACTTTAAATTGCATTAATTCAATTAATCTTCAAAACAATTCTGTGAAAAAATAGCATTATTATCTTCTATTTTACAGATGAGGAAACTGAGGCACAGAGAGTAATCTGCCCAAGGTCACAGTGAGCTGAAATCCACTATCCTTTCCTCCCTCCTCTTCCATGAACACATCCTTGTTATATCCTCAACTCAGATTTAAGGAAACAAAATGCATTTTTATTATGTTATCTTTCATTCTCTTGCTATATGTATGTTAAAGATAATTAATATATAAACAAACTTGTTGCAGGCTTTTAGATGTCATTTTTCTAACAAGTTGTTGCCAATCTTTTTTCTATTAAAGTTTTCTGTTGAAATTGATTTCAAGCTCGCCCCTCACTACTCATGCTGCTGTCTTTTCTAAAACCCACAAGTTTAAAGAAATAAGATTAGATAAGTGAGTGAAAATGTGGATTCAACAAACTATAAAATCTTATATTTTAAGGCACCTGTTCTATGAAGAAATGAACATCTGCCAAAGAAGAAAAACAAAACTAGCATTATTTAGAACATGAAAACCCCAAAGTTTCAATTCTAAAGAATAAGTGAAACTATAGCCACAGGAAACCATTGCTTAATGAATATGCAAGTACTAAATATTTCACAAAGTTTATTGGAAAAATTCCCATAGAGATTCTTGTTGAACACCCATTTAGAAGAGTAAGTTTAACGTCTATGACCGTCTTAAAATTAAAGAGAATGTTTTTCTTTTGGTGGATACAGAACAAATTGCTTCAAAGCATGATTCACACTTTACTTCACACAGTAAGACTAAAGGTTTTGAGAGCGATTAAAGGTAATACTGAGAAATGTCTCTTTTTTAAATATCTAGAAAAAAAAGCTGAAAAAGGATCATAACATATTTAAATGTTGTAATGTTCAAGGCCAGATTCTAATCCATGACCTGCAAATAGAAGGAACCATATTTTAAGTGAATTGTACCAAAGGTAACTATAAATAGAATCTGGCACCAAAAGACGATAAAAGTATATGAGTTATAGTATTTGGAGGTCTAGGTGCATACACAGGAGATATATATCTCCTCTTTTTGATATATCCCCCTTTCTATTCCATTCTTGAGATATACAACACCATCTCCACAATTGGTACATAAGTGTAGTTATAATTACTTGTAATTTTTCTGTGCATGGTAAAACTATGAAGACTTCCCCGGAGAAGTTTTTGAGGTTTTGCTATTAATCATATTTATAGTTGCTTTTCTTGATTTTATACTTATCCATAATTTCTCATATACTCATCATCGGAAATCTAGGGCCACAACTGTTCATTCGAACATCCACAATGTGGGGTTGACCAGTTACCTCAGTTAGTTAGAGCCAGCCTTGTGATACCAAGGTCACGGGTTCAGATTCCCCATAGTGGCCAGCTGCCAAAAAAAAGAACATCCACAATATGCATGGGGCTGAGAAGCTGCCTTGCACCTAATAGACTTCATAAAATTGTTCTGAATTTAATGAGGCAAACCAAACTCCAAAGTGTCCTAATTCTAACAGAGCACCAAATTGTCTAAACTAAGAAGGAATCACCTCTAAAATGTGTGGTCTGGAAAATCATTGTGAAAGAAGACATTGATCTGAGTCTTCAAGAGCACACAAGGTCTCTACACTAGCAGGGAGGATATATATTCCAGGCAAGGGGAATAATGTGGGCAAAGGTGGGGCATTGAAATGTTCACTGTGTATGTGTTTGGAGGATGGTCCATAACCTGAAATACCTGAAGCAGAGGGACCTTGTTGTTGAGTAGTAGGAGTGAGACTGGAAAAGTTAAGTAGGTGCCAGATGACGGAAGGTTTTCAAAATACCCAGCCTAGGTGTTTGGCAGCAACTAGGAGTCCCAGAAGATAACTGAAGAGTTGACAGAGGAGCATAGCAATGCTTAAGGAAAATTAATCCCGTGGTCATGGGCAAAATGATTTGGATGGCAACAGGGAGTGGAAGGGGAGCAACATTGTCACAATCCAGACTAAGGGCAAAGAGAGCAGGCCTCAGTGTGGGGGGCATGGCAGTGGAGTCTAACAACTCTTAGGGTGAAGTGGAAAGGGAGGGTTCCACAATGACACAGAAATGTGAACTTGAGTGAACAGGAGAACAGACCTGCATCGCCATGGAGAGCTGAATTGTTCACATAGTGGAGGAAACCATGTGGTTTAACCTGAGCTGTTCTTTATTCTCAAATAAACTTACAAGCATAAAGACAATTAATGATACTCAAAAATTCATTTCATCAGCAAACATGGTTTTCACCCAAGGCCAAATGGTGTACTCAGTTATCTACACATTGTCCCGATGACTCCAAAAGAAATTACATGCCTAGAACTAACGGTATATTTTGGCGTTACATGTGCATTTGTTAGCCAGCAATGTGACCCTTCCTGCGGTAAAAACAAGAAAAATGTAAAGCATTTAGTTCTGACTTTTCAAAACCCTTTCAGGACGAAGATATTTCATCTCCACTAAAGCACCAGGAGTTTTCTCCAATACCAAGGTTACCAGAGTGCATTGTGCACTACTATTTGTATATTTTCATTATAGATGATTAACCACATTTCCTTTGTAAACTAATGAAGTAGTCAGAATTATGAAATATAATGCATTCCAAAATGTGTGTGCTATTTCATTTTCAGCCTGAACATATATAGATATGTGCTTTAATTGGCTTTACATTTTTTATTTGTCAACAAATAATTTGTTCAAAAGTGGTCTTGGGTAAATTCTTTCTTGACAAAATAGACTCAAATAATTTCTTTTAAAATGTGCTTTTGTATCTTCTTTGATATTGTTCTTAGATCAAAATATTCATTCAAATTATCATGTTCCCCCATACCAGCCAGCCACCAAAAAAAAAAAATCCTGTTCATTTAAAGGAATGATCTTCTTACGCAAATCCAGCCTAACTACAGACCATCAGGTGTCAATAATAACCACATCACCAATATACAGCCCCTAACTTGTCAGATTCAATATGAAATTGATCATTGTAAGCAATTCTGATAAAATTGTATGGCAACTCATGGAAGGGGAGACAATATACCATCAGATGAAAGGAAAATTTCCTTCACACTATAGTAAATACATCTATGTACACGTACATGCAACTTAAGACAGGATTTTTTCCTAATAAATTCAGTCTAAGTTTTAAAAACAGAATCTGTTATATCTATACACAAGCGATTACTCAATTTATTTTTTAAAAACACAAATAACATTCCCCTTAATAGTTATATTCAACAGCTACAAAAGGAGTGATTTAACATCAGACATATTTTGTGCCTAGTCCGAAGCATTTGGGGTGACTATAGTGTAATGAGGTCAGAACCAGCACAAGGTGTACCAGTGTAATCAGAGAATCCAGCAAAAGGAGACATGTAAAGCAGCAAGTCAAAAGTACAGCAATACAAACACCATGCGGGACTTTCCTCTCATTTACCACACAAGCTGCTTAGCTAGTTTCAATAAAAGAAAGTTATTTATTTTGCTTCCAGGGAAAATATCTCTTCCATTGCTTAACACACCTAATTGTGAAAGAAACTGTGCAATTGTCCTTTGTCATATTTCTGTTACCTGCCAAAGAGTGATAACTTGGCAGAAATATGTTCATGGCTATTAAAACTTCATTTCCTTGTGTTTAAAAAGTACTCAGTATAATTCGGAGAAAGAGATGACGTTTCTGATTTTTAAAAAATAATTCACAATGATTATCATAATTCCTAAATGTGTTATCACATAGTAGAACAGGAAGAATCAAAGGAAACAGAAAAACAAAATCGGAGAGAACTCTCTTGTGGAAACAGAAATTTCTTAAGACAGTAAGCAGCATTTATTTTGGTCTTACCTGACGGCAGCTCGTCTAACCAAGGGTATGTCCTTTATGGAGGTAGTTTATCCTTTGAAGAACCCACTGACTTGTCCCACAGACCAAAACAGACTCGAGTCCTGGAAAACTATCCAGCCCAAAAGAATACAGAGGAAAAAGCTTTTCCCACTTTCTTTCCTAAGACTAGCCAATAGCTGAAGTCATGCAGGAAACTGACAGAGGGGGAAAGCAGCTTCTTCTCTCTGAAATCCCGATCAGCAGAAATTGGAAGTGGTTGTATATCTCCCACCCAGACTTTTGTTTAAAAGTTTTTTCATCTGTTGCTAGGTGTTGTTGGATTCTGAGATTAGGTTTCTCCTCTTCTGCTCCCTTCACAACACTGTCAGAGCAATGACTTTGTTGAGGAGCTGAGCTCGCGCGTGCTATATTTAACCAGTGTTCTCAGCAAGTCAAGCCTGTCAACAGCTGAGAAGTTTGGAGCCGGCTTTACTCAGTTCCTAGGCAGCTGGGTTATCAGTGGATATAGCGCTGCTCACCCTGTAAGGGATTGCGGGAAAACCGGCAGACCCTTTTAAGGACTTCTGTTCATTTCAAAGAGGTAATTACTGTTTGAAGCTCTTAACTACAGACCGAGATTTGGGGCGTAGGTTTTAGAGTCTGAAAAGAAACAGAGCAGCAGTTGTCTTGGGCACAGCAATTTACCAATGCAATATTCTTCTCAATTAGGCTCTCTCAGATAAATGTTCTGAAATAAAACTGCTTTTAAAAGTGTATCACAACTGTTGGGAAAATTCACAGAAAGAGATCGTTTCCATACAGCTTTTGATATTGGTGTGTTACATTTATAGCTAGATCACTCACCCAGCCATATCAGACTTGACCGCCTTATGTACTCAAGTGTTATTAAAATAAGGCTACCATAAAGTAATGTCTATAACATTATGATTTTGAAAGGAGTAAGGTTAAGAAGGAAAAGCTTAGCATTCTCACTCAGGTTATTCATTCAAAGTAACACAGGGTGAACACTCCAGGAAAACCAGGACTTATGACACTTCTGGTTGTTGACAGGCTTGCCTCATTATTAACCTCCCAGTCTCCAAAACCAGAGAAGGGTCACTTCTATCCTGAAGTCCAACATGAAGAATGTCTTGAGACATTTTATTTGCTTCATTCTATATCATAAAACAGTATAATCTGCTAAGATTAAGACTCATAAAAAATGTGTTTAACTAACTAGTACTTGGGACTGTTTTACTAATTGCATATGTTAAATTAACAGTAAGGGAACTGGTAAAGGTTCTTTCAGCTACTGGTAAGTAGGAAGGGAGAAACACACAAAGAAAAAGAGACTGAGAGAGAACATTATTGATTAACAAACTAGAATATTTCCCTGACAAAAACCTCACCAACACCATTGTAAAGGTTGACCCCCTTCCTGAAATCAATCTATCAGTTTAAAGATACCCTCTTTTTGACATGCAAATGGAAGCCGGACCAAAGAGATATGTAAAGGCACGGATTTAATATTTTGAGAGTTACATACTTGCAATAAGTAGCTGATGTGCTGAGTAACCCTAATGTCCCTCTGGGAAAGCTTGCCTCTTTACATAGGTGTGCGTGTGTGTGTGTGTGTGTGTGTGTGTCCATGTCCTTTTTAAAGAAATGATCCTCACTTCCAAAATTAGCTGACCCCCACACCTCAACCCGTTAGAAAACATCTCAGCACACTGACAGCATGCATCCCTTCCTTTTATTTACTACTTCTTGTACACACGTCAAATTGCATTTGTTCAGACTCAGTCTTTCTGGGTCTGAGCCAGCCTTGATTTAAAAAAGAAAAAAAAAGTCTTCTATTAAGATGAAAGAGCTCTCATGTGAAATTGACTCTTCTAGAACACTAATGGATCTTTTAAAAACTTAATCTATTCACAGTCCCTAAAAGTGGGTTCTGATAGGGGTGGAAAGTGTGCGATTGGGTTATGGGATAATTCAGAAGCACCGGGAGAACTTTTAAAAAATTACAAAAGGGTGGAGTATGTTTCAAAATCATTGAAACAGTAATTTCAAATTATTGTCTGAAAAATTCACACACTCCACACACACACACCAAGGTTGAAAACCACTAAAGAGAATTCTGGGAATGTATCATTTCACCCCTACTGAGTTCACTTTATGGATGTCTCCAATCCAAAATGAAGCAGAAAAGAGTGTAGAGGCAGATGTCAAGATAACCAAGGGGAAATAAGCCACTTTGCCTTTATGGGCCAAAATAATTCCATCAAAAGGGTGATAGAGTTATTTCTTCTGCAACTATCCATATAATTAGAGTTTTCAGTTTCGTTTTATTTTGTTTCAAGAAAACCTCATCCCCCACCATTGTTTTCTTTAACATATGGATTTGCTGTTCATTATTGCTATTAGTTTATTTTTAAACAGTGGTGACAAGCGACAGCATACAGAGTATTTCATAGAATCAGATGCCGTTGCTACCTTCAAATTATTTTCTTTAATTATACAAGGCATAGGTGCATGACTGACTCAGTATTCTACAGTAATCAGACTCTCTTTCACACACACACTCACACATGCACACTCTACAAAGTGAATTATTTTGAGGGCTTCCCCCTCCCCCTGAATGATTATTCAGACTAAACCATTTCCTACATAATCTGCAGAGGAAGCAGTGCCATTAGGAACTATTAGAAATTTGTGTTTTGTATACAGTCATCAGGGAACTGATTTTTCAGCACATATTGTTAATATATTATTGTTCAGCTGCATCCTTTCCCACAGTCTTAAGTGCGAGCATTCTGAGAACCTCTGATAAACTTACAACTAAAGCTGAATTTCCAAACTTCAAGAATGTATTTTTTATTTATTTATTTATTTATTTTTTTTTGTGACTGGCCAAACGGGGATCTGAACCCTTGATCTTGGTGTTATTGGCACCATGCTTTCCCAAGTGAGTACCTGCCAGCCCTAGGATGAGTCTTTTTAATAATAAGATAGATTAATGCTAGCGGTGGGGAAAAGGCAAATGAATTAAATTAGAGTGTTGACCCATTATCCTTACACCAATTTCTAAAACCCAATTTTCCCAACTTGTTCATTTGAAAAAAATTACTATGCTTTTTAAAATCAAAAAGTTAATAAGTTATTTAATATACTAGTGAAGAGGAAAAGGGTCAAAACAATTTTATGTTGACAATGTTTGGGGGTGGGTGGTTTCAAAACAAATGCCCTATTAACAGTTATCCCTGGTCCTGAGATTTGAATATAAGCTCCCAAGTAACAGAGAATTTTTCTGTTTGCTCCTTGCTGAATATCCAAGCACTATAATAATTGTTCAATAAATAGTAATGTCTATATGAGCAAAGAAACATATGACTGAAGAAAAGAGAAAGAAAACTTTAGAGCATACAGAGAATGCTTCCAGGCTCTCTGGAAAGAAAGAGTTGAGTCATCATTAGCTACACATTAAAAGTTGCAGAAAGAAATTCATAGATTATGAATTAATTATTTTGAATTTTGTTTAAATTTCAAAGGAAAGTAATACATTTCAGGATAATAATAATATATATGCAACACTTACTATAAGCCTGACAGAGTTCTATGGGCTTGACATATATTAACCTACTTAATTCTTACAATAATTTTATGAAATAGTTATTATTGTCCCCTATTTTACAGGCAAGAAAACTGAGGCACAGAGACATTAAATAAGTTGGCCAAGGTCACATGCTAGTTAGGAAGTAGCAGAACTGGAATTTGAACCAGAGAGTCTTGTTCCCAAAATTGGTATTCCTAACCATTTAACTGCCTCTTAGATTCAATAGTCACAGTAGCCTGTTCTCAGCAATCACTGAGAGTTAAAGCATATAGACTTTGCTATCCCTGAATATATATGTTTGTGACCAAAAAAATATGGATGCATTTAAAATTCCAAAGCCTTGGAGGCAGAAAGAAAAAAACTTGTGGGATAATTTCATGATCGGCATAGTAAAATAAACTCATTGGAACTGAAGTCCTATTGAATACCAGAGAAGAGAAAATTGGACTGAGAAGATAATTGCTTTAAGGAAAAAAAAGTCTATTTCTAAGCAAAGGATATGAGCTATTCAGTATTCTCTCTAAAAACAGGCAATGCATGATATTTTATGATGAATGAATTTACTGCTTAATGAAATCTAAAATTACATTCTAAAAATATACTTTTGGTCTATGATTTAGCAAGCAATTTAAAAATGTTTATGAGCTTAGTATTCAAAACCAAAACTTCTCAAGGATGTAACCAATAACAGGAAAAAAAAAAAAAAAAAACAATGGAGGGGAAATCATACATTAGCTAGTTCTTTGGCATCAAAATAATATTGTGTTACATTGATGTAATCAGGTTTTACTGGTAGAGCATTGAGAATGAACACAGCTTCACGTAACAATGTAGATAAATTTCTCAAACAAAACAATAAGTGAAAGAAGCCAGACTCAGAAAGTACACTGTATGATGCCATACATATGAAGTTCAGAAATAGACAAAACTAATCCACAGTGTTGCAAGTTAGGACAGCAGTTACCCTTGAGAGGTGGGGCACAACTGGAAGTGAGCATGAGGGAGGCTTCTGTGGTAATGTTCTGTTTCTTGTTGGTTGTACCAGTGTGTTCGACTTGTGAAAATTCATCAAAATGCACACTTATTTGTATATTTTTCTGTCTGTATGTTGTAATTTAATAATAAAGCCAGAAATTAGAAATAACTTAAAATATATAATGCCTAAGAATCCTTACCTTATGAAATATTTACAGATGAAATAATATAATGTCTGGGATTTGCTCCAAAACAATCCAGTGTAGGGAGAGGAAGAGCAGTGGTGAGGGTATAACGAAACAAAATTGGCCTTAAGCTGACAGCTGTTGAAGCTGAGAAATGGGTAATTATTATACTGCTCTTTCTACATTCATATAGGTTTTAAGTTTTCTATAATAAAATGTCTTTAAAATAGTGCTTACTATTTGGTACATAAACGGACAATAAATGACAGCTATATTTTATTTATTAATATAATTATGACTATCTCAAAATATCTGTGAGCTGAACTCTTTGGACCCAACTAAGTCTTTAAATGGAAGTCACCTTGAATTCCATTAGTGTTAGATAATTCAGAAGAGAATTGGATTTATATTAATATACACTATTAGCAACTGACATCAAAAATTGAACAAGAAAAAAGTAAAGAAACTAGAAAGGTCTACCTGAGGAAGTTTGTTCATAAACCACTGGAGGGCCGGCCTGGTGGCGCACTGGAGAGTGCACCGCTTGGGAGCGCAGCGGCGCTCCCGCCGAGGGTTCGGATCCCATGTGGTGACCGGTTCCCGCTCACTGGCTGAGCATGGCGCAGGCGCAACACTGAGGGTTGCGATCCGTTGCCGGTCCCCGGTACGGGCGCGACACCGAGGGTTGCGATCCCGTTACCAGCCAGTAAAAAAGACAAAAAGGAAAAAAAAAAAAAACACTGGAAAACAGGCTTCATCCTTGCTTTTATTAAGAAAATTTATCAGCATATCATTCTGCCTAGCTGATAATTAAAGGGGAAAATGTCAAGAAAATGAGGCATCTGGGCAGCAAAAGCTACAGGCCAACAAGGGTAGTTAGTTACATTACAAGAAATGTTATCCAAAGGTCAAACGCTAAAGATGAAAAATTCAGAAATTCTTGAATTTCATATCCACTTTACAACTGAGCAGGCCCTCATACACTTCACGTGTGCATTTTTTACTTCCTTCATCTGAAAACAGGGTAATAATTCACCTCCTGGGAGAGGTGGAGCAAATAATCGGGGACAGGAAAGTGTTTGAAATGATAAAATATTTGAAAACTGTGCCTCGAAGATTTCATTTCAGTCACTTACCTTGAGGACTATGAAGTTAGTCAACCACATGGTGAAATGATAAAGTTCTTTTAAAAGTCTTATGTTAAATAAACAATGTAAAAATTAATGTGGAAATTGGAATCATTGAGTAGAGCAAGACAGTATTTTTTACTGTAAATGAAAACTACAAAGTAGAAATTTTTTGAAAACAAAATCGTCCTCTGTAAGATAATTACAAGTTCCTTGTTGACTCTGTAGCCATTAAAAATAACATTTCAGAAGAATATTATTTAATGAATTGGAAAGAAATTCACTGAGAATTGAGTGAAAACAGCAGGTAATAAAAAACAGCATTAAATGTATTATTGTACAGTTGTCCCTCGATATCCATGAGGGATTGGATCCAGGACCCCCCAAATACCTGCCAAATACCAAAATCCATGGATGCTCAAGTCCCTTATATAAAATGACATAGTACTTGCATATAACCTATGCATATCCTCCCATATACTTTAAATCATCTCTAGATTACTTATACCTAATACAATGTAAAAGCTGTGTAAATAGTTGTTATACTGCATTTTTTATTTGTATTCTATAGTTGTATTGCTTTTTTAAATTAATTTATTTATTTTCATATTTTTGGTCTGCAGTTGATTGAATCCCTGGATGGGGAACCCATGGCTATGGAAAGCAGACTGTACTAACTTACTGTACTACTTACTGGGAGATGACTAATATAAATAGAGATGTACATGTACATATAGAAATAGATATAGATATTCCCTCCCCACGCTATGCATATGTACAGTATTTCTTAAGAAATACATAAACACATATGTGTATACATGTGTGTATGTGAAATACATAAGCCATAATAATTACAATGATTATCTTTTCTTATGTTTCCTAAACTTTTTATATTGACATTTTGTTTTCATAATAGAGAAATAAGATCATTTCTCATGGGGGTGGTTTTCCAGTGTTTTGCTGAGGTGGAGACTTGAAGACTCATGTGCTATGGTTTGCCTTTCTTGTTACTACTAAGGATTTCAACGAGTTTGCCCCCCGATAATGTAGTAATTAAGCAAACACCGTTGAATTTTGTCTGGTGAGGGTCTGGCATTCAGTTTCACTAATTGAATCCCTCTTAATATTTACTCACAGGAAAAATAAAGAGGTCTTCCCATGATTCCTCAAAATGAACTAAGGTTGCTTTGCTTTCCATGCTGTATATGGGGTTTTCTGCTCTTTTATCCTTACAAATGTCTTAACTCTTCATGACATTACATCATTGCATTTGCTTCTGTAGCTTTCTTCTGTGACATTTTTCCTCTAAGCCCTAGATTGTGTTTGGTTCTGCCTGGAAATTCTGCATGGTGCAGGGAAGAAATATTTTCTTGTTTAGGGCTTACCTGAGGAAAGGTTCCAGTCATTCTGCTGCTGTTGACCTTAAGTAATAGGGGACAGAGAAACAGTTTGGCAGTTCTTTAGCAATAGCTGGAACATGACATCACTATCTGAATACGTCCTGGGAAAAAGGAGACTTTGCTCTGACCCCAACTGTTGAGACAATTTTTAAAAATGATTTAATCCCTCTGAGCCCATTTCCTCAATTGTCAAGTGGGAATATGGAGTTTAATCTACACACCCCATCACCACTCTGCACCCTCCACCACCATCAACACCACTGCTCCCAGTCATGGTACTTCAGAGGGTGAGCCAATGCCATTAAAGTGGGAACGGAGCATGAGAGGAGAGAGAAAGCAACGGAGCTGCTGGGTTCACCCTAGTCAATTTCTATTACCTAAAATTATTTTCACTACGTAAAATGAGTTACTAGTTATAAGCTTTGTTTCTAACATAAACATCTTTTTTACAAAACATATTTGATTGGTTAGGTTTTTACACGTAATTCTAAACTGTTGAAAACACTGTCAAATTTGTGAAAATAAGAAAGAAATTTTTTTTCAAATTTTGCTGTTTTAATTAGTTGCAGCCTTGCTAAAGTGAAAAAATGTACAGTTATAGGCCAAATTTTGCTCATTTATGCCAACAAATATATTCTAATCTTTTGTTTCTAAGTGTGCTCAGGAATTCTGTCATCTGTAAACAGGTGTGTTCAAATGTCAATTATCAACAGCGTTGGTCAGAAAATGAATACATGCATTATGGAAGCAATGGACTTAAGTTGTACACCAAAACTGTAAACCTCCAGATGTTTTCAAACTGCAAATAAGTAGATGAGAATGAGAGGACAGGCTTTGAGGAGGGAGTTGATAATGAGCGGTGACGAGCATTGCTCGTCTTAGTGCCAGTTCAGACCTACATACAAGGAGGCTGACAAAGCACTAGATGAGCTTCCTCCAGAAAACATGAATCCCATGTTTGCCTTTCTGGGAGTCAATCAAAATCTGCTATAGAATTTATGTAATAAACGATGTAAAGCACTTACTCTGTGCAAGCCCCTCTAAAGCAATGGCTCTTAATTGAGGGAAATTTCATCCCCAAGGGGATGTTTGGCAATGTCTGGAGACATTTTTGGTTTTCACAACTGAGGGTTGGACTGGCATCTAATGGGTAGAGGCCACGGATACTGCTAAATATCCTACAATGCACACGACTGCTGCCCAAAACAAAGAATTATCCCACCCAAAATGTCAATAGTGCCAAGGCTGAGAAACCCTGCACTAGAATATTAAAATAATAATAATAATCAGGCAAGAACTGCCCTCAAAACTTACAGTCTAGCAATGAAGATGACAGATAAACAAAATGGGCAAAGCAAGAAGAGCTATAAGAAATGTACAAAGGAAAAATGACTTACAGCTTCAGGGATCAGGGAAATTTTGAAAAGTAATACTATAAATATCCATCTTAACGTTTCTAAAATAGGCTGACCAGTTAGCTCAGTTAGAGCATGGTATTAAAACACTAATGTCAAGTGTTTGGATCCCCCTTATATCAGCAAGGTCAAGTGTTCGAATCCCTGTACCAGCCAGGCACCAGAAAAAACCAAACAAAA
This sequence comes from Galeopterus variegatus, assembly GCF_000696425.1. Classification (NCBI taxonomy): domain Eukaryota; kingdom Metazoa; phylum Chordata; class Mammalia; order Dermoptera; family Cynocephalidae; genus Galeopterus; species Galeopterus variegatus. The sequence goes on along the minus strand of NW_007727138.1, from coordinate 63,965 downwards.
GATTTTCTAAACTAAATTTAAAGGTGCTAGTGATTGTTATAATTCCTTTTTAATATAAAAAAGGAAAAATTAACCACTAAATATTTATTAAAATAGACACTCTGCTCCTGCATCTGTATTAAATTCTCTGGGAAGACAAAGCTGAGTAAAATAGAGTCACTATTCTCTGGAATTCAGAGCAGAGTTAAATTTCTAACTCGACATTAACATTATCAAGATTCATTCCTTCAGAGGTCATGAGGAACTGTTCAGCTAGGTCAGTTGGTCAAAGAGATGCTGATAACATCAAGGTCTAAGATTGCATGATCGTACTGGCCAACCACAAAAACAAAAAAGATATCATGAGTGCTAATTATGTTCCAGGTGCTTTGTGAGGCATAGGCCTTAAACAGGCAATGCTCTTGCTCTTGTGGAGCACATTGTCTTTGGGGGCAGACAGACAAAAATCAAACCAGCAAATGCATGATTTCAATGTGTGACTTCAGTTTCCAAAAATATTGGACCATGATCCAATAACCCTGAAAATCTTCTCACCACAGAACATAGAAATTCTAGCTAAAATAATAAAAACATTCTTTTAGAAACCTAGCTAAGCATGAAGGAAACTACAGGAAACCCCTAAGGGCCCAATACTGAGAGGGAACTGAAAACCAGAGCAGTGAATGTAAACTAACAATGAGGTTCCTGGAGGATGGGAGTGTGTTCATCTCAGAAACCAACAGATTTTAATGGCCAGATAGGGATAGGATATGAAGCCTCAGGCCCATAGAGATTGGGATCTGGAACTAAGACCCCTGAATAAAGTTAGAGTCCTTGAACTAAAAAAAAAAAAAAAAAATTACAGGCACAAGAAAAGAAGGAAGCTTATCCATCCTGGCCTGGTTCTGGATGAGTCAAAAAATAGCCTTTGCGGGCCGGCCCGGTGGCGCACTGCTACAGTGCACCGCTTGGGAGTGTGGTGGTGCTCCCGCCGAGGGTTCGGATCCCACGTACAGACCGGGTCCCGCTCACTGGCTGAGCGAGGTGCAGGAGCAACACCGAGGGTTGCGATCCCGTTGCCGGTCCCGGTCCGGTACGGGCGTGACACTGAGGGTTGCGATCCGTTGCCGGACACAAAAAAAGACAAAAAGGGAAAAAAAAAAAAAAATAGCCTTTGCTGAGAATTTATTACCACAAACCAGGTTTCAGTAGGTTTGATGAGCAAATATACACCACCCATGTTGTCTAAGAATCCCCAATCCAAGATGTTAAAATAAGAAGCTCCAGGTTGGTAATTCCTAACAGAAGGAAATGCTTATTCATACAGTCAGTACCTTGTGATCTGCTGCATCTCTTCACGGCTTACCATGAAGTAGTGGGCGACATTGTAATGCTTCACCTGGCATTGCTCCCAATCCTTCCATCCTTCTGCATTTCTCTTTTCTCTTAGTCTCAGCTCCCAAATAAAGCTTACTTTATTATGCCAATACTTGTTTGAGCATCTGCTTTCTAGGGTTCTTGAGCTAAGTTAGGGATTCCCATAAGAGAAGGCCTATTTGAGGAGCTGCCATTCTAAACTGAGACCTGAAGATAACAAGGCTATGCAAACTCTAGAGAGGAAGAGTGATCCTGGCTGAGGGAATAGCATGTCCAAAGGCTCTGTCTGAGAGCAGAGCAAAGAACCTTCAAGAAACATAAAGAAGGCAATGGCAGAGCATGGAAGAGAGAAGTTTGGAAAACTACATAAGAGCTCGCTCATGCAGAACAGAGCTCTCAGGCTTGGATCTGGTCCACAGTTGTATGTGTGTTTTCTTAAATTAGTTGCCAAAAGTTGAAAATAAGGAAATATCATATAATGACTTCTGGATTTTGAAATATGTCATAACATCTGTCAGCAATGGGCCTGCATTCTTAAGTGGTAACAATCAGCTAGATCCACTCCCTGAGACAAGACATGTGACTTCATGTTCACCACTGTCCCAACCAGACTTTTCACTCATTTATGTTACCAATTGGACCACCATGGGCATTTAAATTTCCAGTTCCTAATTTAGGATCTTATAGGTTATGGTAAAAAAAAAAGTCAGATTTTATTCTAAAACAAAGGATAGCCCTTGAAATATTTTAAGCAAGGGAATGATGTGGTCTGCCTTATACATATTCCATACACTACATGAAAAATAGATTGTAGAAGACCAAGAATGGAAATAAGGATTCAAATGAGGAGACTGTTGCAGGATTATGGTGGTTTGAAATAGAGAGGTAACAATGGAAATGGAGAGAAGTAAGTGTATTCAACATGCATTTGGGAAGAAAAAAATGCAGTATTTGCTAATAGATTGATATTGAAGGTGAGGGAGAGAATAAAAAATGGCTTGCATTTTATTATCAACAACTTGAACCTTGTATGGTCAACAAAAATGGACATTTATTGATAATCCTTACTACATGGAGAATTTAACATGTGTGGGTTACAAATGAAAGAAACTCTAATGCCCTCAAGGAGCTTGAATCCTATAGATAGAGGTAAGATTGATGCAAATATAAGTACTTATAAGTGACCAAAATTAAAAAGATATAAAACTGTAAGTTGAAAATAATAATGACAACAGTTAACATTCATTGAGGGTATACTATGTATTCAGTCCATACATATCATTTAATTCTCAAAAGGAATAGAGAGTTGGGCATTATTATCACCCCCATTTTACACATAGAAAAATAAAAAGTTAGGGAAGTTAGGCAATAGTCCAAGATCATATAGCTTATAATTGACAGAACTGGCATGTATGGCCAAGCAGACTGCCTCCACTGCCCATTTTTTAAATTGGTACTCTAGACTGTATTAATATATACATAGAGGGGTCACAAATTTACCTGCAGGCTGCAACTTAAATATTCAAAGAAAAATGTAACTTCTTTAATTTGACTGAAACTGCTCCATCAGATGGTGAGAGGGGAGGGAATTCACTTTCCACAATATTGTTAAAATTTAGCCCAATTCAGAGCCTGGATTAGCTGGAAGCCAGAAGGGACTTTTCCCTGTGGGGGAAAGGTAAGCAAGAGGACCCCAGTGTTACCAAGCAATGGGCTCACTGCCTGATGTGCACAGAAAGCCAAACTCTGTTACATCAGCTTTTGTGAAAGAGCTTTATTTCATGGCCAACGAACAAGGGGACAGAAGGCAAGTTCAAATCTGTCTTCCTGATCAAGGTGGGGATGGGGGGACAAATTAGTATGCAGAAACACTGGTGGAGCAGGTTTTTATTGGGAGGGCTTTAAGTTTGGCACTTTATGGTAAGATGTGGAATGGTGGGTTTCAGCACCAGAACTGTTGGGACAACAAACCCCCACTTCTGAAAGGGTTCCAGCATTTCAGGTTCTGGTCATGTCCTGGTTTCCTTGGTTCTGTGGAAAGGAATGTGGGTTCCAGATGTTATATGGAGGTCAAGACTTTTTCTACTGCACATGCCTGGACTGCATGACTTGCAATTTTGGCTCTGCTCCATCTGCAAGAAAGCTTAAGAAATAATTAAACAGTAGACCAGCTAAGTTGGTCACATAGTTACACCAGCAGCCCCTATCAACACCTTAGACACCTACAGTCCTAACTACTGGGGACTCTAGCAGTCCTCACAGACACTAATCCCAGCTGACGGAGCTACCTGGAGTCCACACTGCTGTGCTCCAACCAGAGGAGCCAACACTGCACCCCATCCTCTGTGGCCCATGTGGCTATTGTGCCATGCTATTTTAGAACTAGAACTACTGCTGGAAGGCATCTTGCCTCAGTGGTGAATAGCACCCTTTCATCCAAGAGGCTAACATCCCCATGCCTAGCCTCCAGCAGCTGATACACCCTACTCTGAGAGGCTAAGCAGTAGTGGAGCTGCTCCACCCACCTCTCCCAGTTGCAGCTGTGACCTTGCCCTTCCTGACTGAGTTAAAGCAGCACATCACCTCCTGGGGAATTGGTTCTTTGGCCAAGAAGCTACTTGGCCAAGCTGAGCAGCTGTGCATCCCAGGGCTAGGCTGATGTAGTGGGTATCCCAGGAAAACAGAGCACTGGTCAGGCTAAGACACCCTGCCTTACAGGCTAAACAATTCTAGTATGCTGTTTCCCTGAGTTGGACTAGCCCCCTAGAGACTGAGCTCCTGAGACATCCCTGTCCCTAAGGAGTGGCATCAGCACCATGCTGCTCATTATCCACAGGGCCAAAACAACAACTATGTCCTACCATTCTGGTTCCTTGCTGCCACTACACCTGGCCTCACAGAGACTGAGATATTGCCAAGTTGCATGGTTCCAGGGCCTAGAGCCACCACTATAAGGTGCCTCAGTCCCTGGGATCTGAGTGAGAGCTGATTTCCGTTTGCTCTTGTTCTCAAATTTCAGCCATACTGTGCTCCCTGGGCTCAAATCTCCAGAAAACCCCTTCCCCCTCATGGTTGAGCCAGTGCTGTGCCCTGCACCACAGGGTGATAACAGATGCAACCAGAGTCACAGATGCAACCCAGCCCAAACACCTGTACCTGGAACCCAGCACAGCTGCAGCTGCCTGTAGGTTAGGTCAGACCCAACACCAAGAGGAATCCTCTTGTCGAAATTTCCTCACTGTGGGAAAACAAGTATAGGAGGACCCCAAAAGCCCTTACCACCAAAGACCTTAACAACTTATGCTGCCACCAGTGCTGGCACCTACAGTTATCAGTGACATTGATCATAGCTGAAGAAGCTGCCTGGAGCCTATACCATGGCATCTACACAGAACCAGAATTACCACCCCCTTCCCAACCAGGACTCAAATGTGGGTGAAAGACTCTTTCTGTGAAAGCTGCTCTCTAAAGTTTGGAAGAAGAGATTGTTCCACCAGATGCACAGATTTCAACACAGGTACAGAAGAAACATGAAAAAGCAAGGAAATATGATAGAACCAAAGGAACACAATAATACTCCAGTGACAAACTCCAAAGAAAAGAAAACCTATGAACTGCCAGAAAAGGAATTCAAAGTAATGCTCTTGCAAAAATTCAATGAGATAAAAGAGAATACTGATAGACAATTCAACAAAATCAGGAAAATAACTTATGTATGAACAGGAAATTTAACAAAGAGATAGATATCAAAAAGAACCAAACAGAAATCCTGCAGCTAAAGAATTCAATGAATAAAATTTAAAAAATACAATGGAGAGGGCTAGCCAGTTAGCTCACTTGGGAGAGCAAGGTGTTGATAACAACAACATCAAGGATTCAGATCCCCATACCAGCCAGCTTAGAAAAAAAAAATTTTCAATGGAGAGCTTCAATAGCACTAGAGCAAGCAGAAGATAAATCTGAACTTGAAGGTAAGTGATTTGGAATTACCCAGTCAGAGAAAAAGAATAACAAGAATGAGAAAAACTGAAGAAAGCCTACAGAAATTGTGGAAAACCATTAAGCAAACAAATATTGAAATTATGGGTATTCCTGAAGGAGAAGAGAAGGGAAAGGCACAGAAAACCTATTCAATAAAATAATAGCTGAAAACTTCCCAAATCTTGGGAAAGATACGGACATACAGATCCAGGAGGCTCAAGGGTCCCCAAATAGATTCTAACCAAAAATGTCCTCTCTGTGGCATATTATAGTCGAATTGTCAATGGGAGAATTATAAAATCAGCAAGAGAAAAGTGTCAGGTTACATACAAGGAAATTCCCATCAGACTATAAGCAGATTTCTCAGCAGAAACCTTACAGTCAAGAAGAGAATGGGGTGATATATTCAAAGTGCTGAAACAAGCAAAAAAAATTGCCAGCCAAGAAAACTATCCTCAGCAGAACTATCCTTCAAGAATGAAAGAGAAATAGTCTTTCACAGATGATCAAAAATGGAGTGAATTCATCAGCACTAGAGTGGTCTTTCAAGAAATGCTTGAGGGAGTCCTGCATCTGGAAGTAAAAAGATGATAACTACCATCAAGAAAACAGGTAAAAGGATAAAACTCACTGTTAAAGCAGGGCAGATAAACAAATGGGAAAGAGAAAGCAATCAAATCTTATCACTACCGAAAACCACCAAAGTGCAATAAGAGAGGAAGAAAGGAACAAAAGATATTCAAAACAACCAAAGAACAATCAACAAAATTACAGGAGTAAATCATCACCTATAAATAATAACCTTGAATGTAAATGGACTAAGTTCCCCAATTAAAAGGTATAAACTGACTGGATGGATAAAAAAACAAGACCCAACTCTATGCTGCCTACAAGAAACTCACTTCACCTGAAAAGATGCACATAGAGTGAAAGTGATGGGATAAAAAAAGGTATGCCATGCAAATGGAAACCAAAAGCGAACAGAAGTACCTACATTTGTATCAGATAAAACAGACTTTAAGTCAAAATCTATAAATAGAGACAAAGAAGGTCATTATATAATGGCTTTGTTTGTTTTTTCTTGTTTTGTTTGGTTTGGTTTTTGGTAGCTGGCACTGGACCTTGGTGTTATCAGCACCATACTCTAACCAACTGAGCTAACAAGACAGCCCTCATTATATAATGTTAAAGAGGTCAATTCAGCAAGAGGATTTAACAATTGCAAATATATATGCATCCAACATTTATGCACCCAGATAAATAAAACAAATGTTATTAGATCTAAAGGGAGAGGTAGACTCCAATACAATAATAATTGGGAACTTAAATGCCCATGAACAGATGAATGGATAAAGAAAATGTGGTATAGGTATCATACACAGTGGAATACTATCAGCCATAAAAAAGGATTAAATTCTATCATTCGTGGCAACTTGGATGAGCTTGGAGGACATTATGTCAAGTGAAGTAAGCCAGGAATAGAAAGAGAAATATTGCATGTTCTCACACATATGTGGAAGCTAAGAAAGTTGATCACATAGAAGTAGAGAGTAGAATGGTGGTTACCAGAGACTGGAAAGGGTAGGAGGAGAGGAGATAGTGAGAGGTTGGTTAACAAATACAAAATTACAGCTAGATATGAGGATACTTCAAAAAGTTTGCAAAAAAAAAAAAAAAAAAGGAATTAAAAGATAATACAAATCTTTCCATGAGCTCTTTGAAGAGCTCTCACAGGAGGAATAAGATCTAGTGTTCTATAGCACTACAGGGTAACTATAATTAACAACAGTTTTTTGTATACTTTCAGTTAGCTAGAAGAGAGGATTTTTAATGTTCCCAGCACAAAGTAATGATAATTGTTTGTATTAGTACATTTCTGTTACTTACAACACAATACCTGGAATGGAGTGATTTATAAGAAAACAAAATTTATTGCTTACAATTTCAAAGTCTGGGAAGTCCAAAGTCCACGGAGCACATCTGGTGAGGGTTTTCTCTGGTGGTGGCTTTACAGCAATGCAGGGATCTCACATGGCAGAAAATGGTGGAACAGAGAGAGAGAGGGAGGCTCTCACGTGCTCTCCTTTTAAACCCCTCAGAACCATGCCCTGACCACCACTATTAATCCATTCGCTATGGCATGGTCCTACAATCTAATCACCTCTTCAAGGCCCCACCTTTCAGTTACCATAACAGGATTTCCCACTCTCAACAGTTACAGTAGGGATTAAGCTTCTAACATATGTACTTTGGGGGACAAATTCCCATCAATCCACAGCAATGCTTGAGGTAATGGGGGGGAAAAAAAAAACAGTGGTTACCAGGGTTTCCAAGAAAGGAGGGAGAGAATAGAGGACCACACAGAATTTTTAGAGAGTTGAAACTATTTTGTATGAAACATAATGGTGATTACAAGACATTATGCATTTGGCAAAACCCATAGAACTGTACAACACAAAGAGGGAACCCTAATGTAAAATTAAGTTAATAAGTGGGCCGGCCTGGTGGCGCACTCAGTAGAGTGCGGCGCTTGGGAGCACCACAGCGCTCCCGCCGAGGGTTCGGATCCCATATAGAGACTGGTCGACTCACTGGTTGAGCGTGGTGTGGGCGCGACACTGAGGGTTGCAATCCCGTTGCCGGTCACAGTACAGGCGCAACACCGAGGGTTGCGATCCCGTTACCGGTTACGAAAAAAGACAAAAAAGGAAAAAAAAATTAAGTTAATAAGAATATATATCAATATTGGTTCGTAATCATAACAAATGTACCACCCTCGTAGAAGATGTTGATGGCCAGAGAAACTGGTGGGGGGTGTTAGGTGAACCATCTGTATTTTCTGCTCAATTTTTCTGTAAACCTAAATCTGCTATAAAAATAATGTATATTACTTAGAAAAAAAAACTAATAAGAAAGCAAGTTTTCAGTTATGTTAACAACCAAATCAATAGATTATAATGATGGGCTAATAGGTTTTGTTATATATCTATATGAGATATGCAAAGAACAACATTTTGGGGAAAACATCCTGTTACAAATCATAAATATCTCTGTGAAAAGGAAAAAAACTTAACCCAATTCAATAATTGAAATTCCCTTTAGGTAATGTTCTGACCTATCTAGAGAATAAATGCAGATGCCTCAGATTTCTCAGGCTTCCACCACCTCCATGGGTGCAGCACTTACGTACATACATACACACCTCGGCTCTCCAAGATGGTGTCCAGACATATAAGGGAGGGTTGTGGTTTATTTGTAAGCAGAAAACCATTAAAGTTCCCCAGTCTAGGCTTGATGTCCAGGCCCACCTGGTTGCTGCTTGTCCTGCTGGCACTCATAACTAAACTCCTTTCCTGAAATAATCCTTGATCTGATCCCTAGCTTGCTAAAAGCCTGTAAGCATTCCCTGGTTAATGGAGCCTCAACTCAGTTCTCAGCAGTGCTGTGGAGCTCCCCACATCTGTGACATTTCCTGTGTCCGACAATCTGGCCCCACCTCCTACCTCTGCTTCAGGATGACCCCCACCTCAGCAGGCCCACTGGCTAGGCTGACAATATAATTTATCATCCAAATGGAGATACTTGTGAGAGTGAGAGGAAGGTCTACTGTGATTATGCTGGAACAACACGGGTACCTAGCACAGTCTCAAACTGGGACATAGAGCAGGCCCACTGGTTCTCAACTGCTCAGCTTGCTGTCTTGCAAGTTCCCCTTCCAGAAGTTTCAAGAACTCCTGGATCCTATTTATGCTACATGGGATGAGAAAGTGGCCCAGGAGAGCTAAACAATGAGGACTTCACCTAGCCACACTGCATAGCCAAGTTCAGTTTATTGTGGTTAAGTCCCAGGGTGGTCTATGCTAGCCCAAAAGGCAATGTCTTTCCAATCCAAAATAGCCTCCCCAACAACTGTTTAACACACCTCCTCCTCTTCAAGCCAAAGTCTATAGGGGGAAATGGCTGCGATGCCATAGGGGAATGGATGTCGTCTTTTCACTGTGGGAAAACTCTGTGACCTGAGTTCTCCAGACTTTCGCTTTGTCAGGTAAAATCAAAGCTAATAGACTGGGAAAAAACTTTCTACTCTATGAAACCTTGATTTCAACCCTTGTCTTGTTAAAGAGGTTCATTACCTGTCTTCTTATCCTAAAACTGTAAGCCTCAAGGTCCAGCTTTGGAAGTAGAAGACTGAATAAAAAATGACTTCAGGGAGGAGGTGGAGATAAAATGCATTGGTTTAATTCTTGCAAAATAAAATAGCTGTAACATATAGAAAGCTATTCATTCTTAGTCATGTTCTTTCCATAGTGAGAGAGGTACTCAAATGTCATTCAAAATTAAGATTCTTAACACAGACTTGATAAGCAGAATAAACAGATGCCCTTTGTGAGATACTCTGTCAGAATTGTTAGATCTTCAGAGGTCAAGATTCAGCTGTTTTTAGATCTAAGATTCTATTCTAGATACTCTATGGTTCTGTGATTTTATCTTTGAAAGGCCAAAAAGTATTACATATCAAGTTTCCACTCAGAGCTTTGCTTACTCATTCAAGTGTCTCAAACCTAAACTGCAAGTCCTGATGTTTTCGAGTGGCTGAAATGGTTTTCCAATATCGAGCAGGGATTATTGAGAGGTCCCCAAAGCTTGTGATGTTTCACAAGGGCATTCTAATGGGTTCATTGTTCTATTCACTCCATTTAGTGTCAGGCAGTGGCAACAAATGCATCTCAATGTATATTGTTATTTCAGTTGATGTTAGATAATCCTAATCAAAAAAAGTTCTGTATACCAATGTGCAGCTTTCCTCACATAAGCAGAAACATACACAAATGCTGAGTAGTCAAGATTATAGAAGAACCAAACAAGAAGAAGCCAGGTGGAGTTTGTCTGGAAATGTTTATAATGCTTTTATGATTAATAAACCTAAGGAAAACATCTGAAGCTTCTTTGAAATGTTAAGAATGAACCACTGAAGAACAACTGTGCTTCAAAGAGCAGCACAGCATGCAAGGCAGTGTCTCACTGGAGGTGAGGAGGCGAGGGAGCAGGCAGGAGTCCTATACCCCCAATAAATTAGTTAGAGAGGAGAGGAAGGTTGACTTCTACAAGTTTAAAGAATTTGTATTAACTCATCAAGTCAAGCTACTTCCTCCAAACACTAAATCTCTGAATTTACTAGATAACTTCTTGGGGATTTGTGTCACATAACTGAATATTACCAGAAATGAAGCTCCCTATTGTGTATCCAGATTAGATGGGACTCAGCAAAAGGAAACTGTATGGAAATCTGAATAGTTTTATAACTATTCCAGACACTTCATCTGAATAAAAAGAGGCTTAAGAAACTATGTAAAAAAGAAGAAATTCTGTTTCATAAATTATATCATTATTAGTACACACTCACTGAGTACCAACAGTGAGCAAGGCTTGTTCTTAGGAATAAAAAGTTATGTTTGTCATCCCTTCAAAAAGTTTCATCTAGTTGATGTGATAGATATATAATCAGAATACACACATCATTCATATTCTTCTCGAATGCAAGATCTTAATGTAAGGAAGAGAAACCCTTTTTCAGAAAGGTCTAGGTGAATCAGAGAGGAAGATAGATGAATATTAGACAAAGAATATACCACATACATAAAGCGAAGATTAGCCAGTTCTCAATTTTTCATGATTATAGGGATGGAAATTATGTAGATGATTAAAATACATCTGTGAGATTCTCAAGTTTCATACATTCAAATTTCAAAAATCTCTCACTTTTTTACATCATGTATCATTTTCTCTAAACCACAGGACCAAATCAGAGTTTGACAAATCACTTAACTAAAATTATTTTAAGCTGTCACAAGATAGTACTGTGTGCAATCTGTTGCTGCTGGGAGAAGAGGCCTGGTCTCCATCAGAATGGCAAGTAGAGAGTTGCTCACTGGCTCATGTTTGTGGGAACTTACCTATGAGTTTAGAAGCATCTCCAGTAGCCCCCACATCTGATGGCTGATGAAAGTCACATGTCCTGGGTTAGGGTTCTCCAGAAAAACAGAACCAATAGGATGGATGGATGGATAGACAGATAAACAGATAGATATTTATTATAGAGATTGGCTCCAAATCACAAAAGCCAAGATGTCCCATAATCTGCTGTCTATGAGATGAAGAACCAGGAAAGCTGATGATGTAAAACAGTCCCAGTTCAAAGTTCTAAGAACCAGAGGGATGGGGTGGTGATGGTGTTAATACTGATCTGAGAACCAGGAGTGCTGATGTCCAAGGGCAGGAGAAGATGAATGCCCCAGCTCAAACAGATAGAGAGTGGATTCAACCTTCTTCTGCATTTTTGTTTTATTTGAGTCCTCAATAGCTTGGTGGATGCCCACTCCCATGGTTGAGTATGATCTTCTTTATTCAGTCTACTGATTCAAATGCTTATCTCTTCTTGAAACACCCTCACAGACACACCCAGAAATAATGTTTTACCAGCTATCTGGGTATCACTTAGCCCAGTCAAGTTGACACCTGAAATTAACTCTCACAAGTCTGCCTCTTGTCAACTTGGAACCCATATACATCATTTAAAAATATTCTTAATTTCCAAATAAAGACAAAAACAAAATCATAATTTCACCTAACATGACACAGCTATCCTACGTACAACCAAACACAATAATTACTTCCCCAGAAGAGGAGCTAAAATTTTTTGAGTAGTGCTTACTTTTCTCCTGATTTCTCATAACTTAAATGTAGTCATGTGCCACATAATGACATTTTAGTCAATAATGAACTGCATGTAAGATAGTGGTGCCATAAGATTATAATGGCTATACCATATAGACTGTGTGTAGTAAACTATACCATCTACGTGTAAATAAGATGTTTACACAACAATGAAATTGCATAACAATGCATTTCTCAGATCATATCTGATATGGATTGTGTCCCCCAAGTTTTATATATTAGTAGCTTGATCCTCACTATGACTGTTAAAAGAGTGGGAAATCCTATTATGGTAATTGAAAGGTGGGGCCTTGAAGAGATGATCAGATTCTGAGGACCATGCCTATTGAATGGATTAAAAAATGGTGGACATGGTTCTGAGGGTTGTAAGAGAGACTAACCTCTCTCTCTCTGCTCCACCATTTTCTGCCATGTGAGACCCTTGGGTCACTGTCACCACCACCAAGGCCTTCACCAAATGTGTTCCCTGGACTTTGGCCTTCCCAGCCTTCAAAACTGTAATCAATAAATTTTCTTACAAATCACCCAGTTCCAGGTATTTTGTTATAAGTAACAGAAATGGTCTAATACAATATCGTTGTTATTAAGCCACACATGGCTGTACTAGAATGTAATGATACTCAAATACTAATATAAAATTAATACATCTTATGTTACATGATAAGGGAATAAGAGAGAAAAAAGATATTTATTTAATATATTTATATATACACACAAACATACAAAACAAGGAAGAAGTATTTATGACAATTATAATCCATTTTTCTGTATCTGGTCCCATTGTCATAGCTGGTATATATAACTACTTTCTTCTACTACCCATTCTGAGTTCCTTTTGCCTTCAGCAAGCACCTAGGCTGGTCATAGTTCTTTATCTGATGAGAAGATTCAAACCTTCATTCCTGAAGGGTCTGGGCCATTAGTAGTCCTGATGGGATTGAGGGGTTTTCCTTTTGTAGTTTTCCATTGACCTTAATCACAGGGCATGGTCATACTAGGAGACAGCTTAAAGGGTCTGTATTCCAGATATACTCTTCCTTACCTCCATTGTGGAGTAGTAGCCCAGTTTTCCTTGGTGCTCTGAGATCACTCACCCAGCCAATACTCTAAGTCCCTTCTTTGCCTGTTGACTCAGAGGCATGAGGAGCCCAAAGTGGCCAGACGGCAGTCTGTATTAGTCCATTTCTGTTGCTTGTAATGAATACTGGGTATTTGTAAAGAAACAATACTTATTGTGTACAGTTTTGGAGGCTGGGAAATCCAAAGTCGAGGGAAAACATCTGATGAGGGCCTTCTTTGGTGGTGACTTCAGTGAAGCAGGGTGTCACATGGTGGATGGCTGAGCAGAGAGAAAGCTAACTCCTCACTCCTTCTCCTTCTAAAGCCCTCAGAACCATGCCTAGGACCACCATTAGACCATCAACCTATTAATCCATTTACTAGGGCATGGTCCTTACAATCTAGTCACCTCTTCAATGCCCCACCTTTCAATCACCATAACAGGATTTCTCACCCTTTTAATACTGTCACAATGGGTGTTAAATTTCTAATACATGGACTTTGCGGGACACAATTCAATCCACAGCACTGTTTCAACTTCCACTTCAGTGGAATCATTATTGTGTCACCTGGTAGAAGTATTTCTTCCTCTGGAACTAAGACCTCTAGGCCAGCAGGACCTAAAGTTTCAGGAACAAAAAGCATAAATTTTGTTGGTGGGTCACTAGGGATAATAGTGAGTGGTGCTGCTCCCATATACACCCCATTGACTCCTGGACCTGTGAATCCTGGCTACCAGAGAAATAGCACTACATATTAAATACTGATTTAGAGCATATACAGCCTTCTAGAGAACCTTGCCCTGGTGCTGTAGCTGAGTTTTCAAAAAGCTTTTCCACCGTTCTATCAAGCCAGCTGCTTCAGGATGGTGGGATACGTGGTAAGAGAGTGAATTCCATGAGCGTAGGCCCACTGCCACACTTCTTTTGCTGTGAAGTGTCCTTGATCAGAAGCAATGCTGTGTGGAATACTATGATGGTGAATAAGGCACTCTGTGAGTCTGTGAATGGTACTTTTGGCAGAAGCATTGCAGGAAGGGAAGGCAAATCTGTATTGAAAGCAAGTGCGTATTCCAGAGATTCGCATTTGAAATGGTAGACTGAGTAAAGAAGCAGTCCAATGTAATCAGCCTGCCACCAGGTAGCTGGCTGATAACCCTGGAGGATGATGTCACAAAGGGGGTTCAGTGTTGATCTCTGCTGCTGACAGATTGGGCACTCAGCAGTGGCTATAGCCATGTTGACCTTGGTGGGTAGAAATCCATGTTGCTGAACCCCTGCATTACCTCCAACCCTGCCACCATGGCCACTTTGTTTATGAGACCACTGGATGATGACAGGAGTGACTGTGGAAAGAGGCTGACTGGTAGCCACAGAACAATCAACCTATCCACTTGATTATTAGAATCTGTCCCTGCTGAAGTCACCCTTTGGTGAACATTCTCATGGGACACAAATATCTTCACATTTTTTGCTCATTTAGAGAGGTCTATCCACATCCTTCTTCCCCAAATTTCTTTGTCACAAATTTTCCAATCATGTTTCAAGTCCTGACCATTTAGCCAATCAATGTATAATTACACATCTAGCCATTTCTCCTTCCAAACAAAGTGCACAGCCAGGTATACTGCCCTGGGAGAGGCTGTAGGTTGCAGCTTTCCACTTTCAGGTGGTGCCTGCACATCATGTAGAACCATCCATAAACCAAGCCCAAGTCTTCCTCTTTCCACTGATCCTAGGGTGCTCCCCATGGGGCTATTGGTGCCAGGTGGAAGAAAAAAGGCAGTGTAGCAGGAGTGGGGACCATGGGCATTTGGGCCACTTCATGTAACTTACTTGTGCCTTCAGTGCCTGCGTGGGCCTGATTCCATATATACCACTTCCATCTGATGATGTAGTGCTTCTGTGCATGCCTAACTCTATGGCTTGGTGAGTCAAATAAAACATCCCGTTTGTAATGGGAATCTCAGGTTTCATGGTAACTTGGAGGCTTATGGACAAGGGTTCACTTTCTACTGAGGCCCAGTAATAGCAAGAACTGTTTCTCAAAAGCAGAGAAGTTACCTGTGGATGATGGCAGGTTCTTTCTCCAAAATCCTAAAGGCTTGCACTGTGATTCACCTACAGTAGGGGCCTGCCAAAGGCTTAAAACAGCATCCCTTTCTGCCACTGATACTTCAAGCACCACTGAATCTGCTGGATCATATGGCCCAAAGGGCAAAGCAGCTTGTATAATAGCCCAGACCTGTTGCAGAGCCTTGCCTTATTCTGGGCCATTTGGTAAATAAGCTAGAGTAACACAAACAAATGAGAAATATGTTGCCTCCAACATCCAAATAGGCCCAATAAGCACTGTGCCTCTTTTTTGACTGTAGGAGAGGCTAGGTGTGACAACCTTTCCTTTACCTTAGATATGCTTAGATATCATCTTGATATGCTCCCTGACACTAGACACTGAGAAACTTTACTGAGGGAGAAAGCCCCTGAATTTTAGTCAGATTTATTTCCCACCCTCTGACACGCAAATATTTTACCAATACCTCTGAAGTAGTTACTATTTCTCATTCGTTAAGTTTAATCAGCATAATGTCATCAAGGTAATGGACCAGTGGGATATCTTGTAGAAGGGAAAAACAATCAAGATCCTTGTGAATTTAATTATGATATAGGGCTAGAGAGTTGATACACCCCTGAAATAGGACAGTGAAGATGTATTGCTTGCCTTGTCAGATAAAAGCAAACTGCTTCTGGTGGACTTTATGGACAGGTATGGAGAAGAAGGCATTTGGCAGATCAGTAACTGCATACCAGGTACCAGAGAATGTATTAATTTGCTCAAGCAATAAAACCACATCTGGTGCAGTGGCTGCAATTGGAGTCACCACTTAGCTAAGCTTATAATAATCCACTGTCATTCTCGAAGATCCATCTGTCTTTCGTAAGAGCCAAACAGGTGAGTTGAATGGGGATGTAGTAGGAATCACCAGCCCTGTATCTTTCAAGTCCTTAATAGTAGTCCTAATCTCTGCAATCACTCTAGGTATGTAGTATTGCTTTTGGTTTACTGTTTTCATAGATGGAGACAGTTCTAATGGCTTCCATTTGGCCTTTCCCATCATAATAGCCCTCACTCCACAGGTCAGAGAACCAATGTGGGGATTCTGCCAGATGCAAAATATGTCTACGCAATTATGCATTCTAGAACTGAGGAAATAACCACAGGATGGGTTCAGGGACCCACTTGGACCCACTGTGAGATGTACCTGAGCTAAAACTCCATTAACTACCTGCCTCCATAAGTCCCTACCCTGACTGGAGGGCCACAGTGACACTTTGAGTTCAGAGCCAGTGACCTACCATCCCCAAAAGGTCTGATTATTTTCTTTTCCTTGATGCACAGTCATCCTGGTAAAAGGACATAGGTCCCTTTGAAAAAGGCTGAGAGAAAGATTAAGGGTATAAATTTTTAGTGGCGTGCCAGGATCCTTCCTTGAGGGGACCCAGCCTCCCCTTCATTCAAGGGGTTCTGGATCCAGAAAATAACTTAAGTCTGTGGAGGGGAGAAAAAATAATTTCTCCCATCCTTTATGAGTTCTTAGCTTGGACTCTGTAACAAAAAACAGACTAACAAGAGAAAAACAGAAGTTAATATCATATATACCTCCTGTATACAGGGAAGATAACCCAGAGAATAAGTAAATATTTAGTGTAGATCTTAAATGGATAGTTTAAATTTCAGGCTTAAATAACATCATTTGCTAAAACAAAGAAAGAAGGGTGTGGGAAAAACTGGGTTACAAAGAGGTGATCAGGAAAAGCACAGTAAACAAGATTAAGATTTGTTATCCAAATTTAAGTTAATGCCTTCTCCACTGACTTAAGAGTCTCTAGTAATTTAGTCATCCCCCTCTTCCTTGTGCAGAAGGAGAGACACACAAATGGGATTTCCTTTATAGATATAAATTTCTCTTACAAAAGTGTAACTTGTACTCTGTTTTCAAAGCTTCTCTTATACCTGCAGTTTCTCAAAAATAACCAGCTCAAAATAATTCTTATGCCAAAGAGGCATATTTGAGGTGGGATATTCTGATTTCCTACAGTCATATTTTGGGGTGGTGAGTCCTAAACCCTATCATCTGGGAACTGATTGAGGGGCCATGATTCTCTGTTTTTATGATTTGAGTTAGATTTTTGTTCACTTGACTTAGAACTTCTCTGCTTATATAGATCAAGTCAGAATTTAATAAGTTTTCTATTTCACTTTTTCCAACACCATGATTAACTAGCCAACACCATGGATCTGAGCAAGTCAGACCATTCTGATGGTTGCTTTGACTCTTCTGTCCATTACAGTAACTATGCCCACCTTGTCTTTGGTGGTTGGTTGCCACCACTTGGCCTGTACTATCCTGTACTATCCTGGAATCCAGTTATTCCAGTTGTATTTGGAATTTCCAATAGAGTGTCTGTGGTTCCCCTCTGTAAGGTCTGGCTTACAGAGAAGAGCCATAACTGAGCTCTTCAAGGATGTAGTCCTCCCCTCACAAATTTGTTTTTCAAAGTATTGGTGAAAGGTTAAGTCTTCTGGACCCTTCCAGATGAGTGAGTAGGTCTTAAATAACAAATCCACTATAACATTCCAATCTTTCTAAGCCTTTAAATTCCTTCTTCTACATTAAACCAAGGGAATCCAGGCATTTCCAGTTTGCTCACCATGAGCCATCTTTTGATTCATGTTTCAGCCAGCCAAACAAACAAACTGTTAGAGCCCCTTCTAACTCCCCAAACTGCAACATTAAGTGTAGAATCTCTGTTTAGTGGGCCTATATCGATAAATTTGGCCTGATTCAATTTTATGTTCTTTCCACCATATCCCACAGCCCTAATATCTATTCCCACACATGTACTCTTGATCTCTCCTTGTATAAATTAGAAAACTCAAGTTGTTCTCTTGGAGTATAGCATGCCTGCTCATGGGTCACACTTGGGACCTCACCTTGAGGGGCTTGCTGGGGGTGGAGTTTAGTGAACCATAGGAGCCAAGGAAAGACTTCCCCTTTAACCCCCTGAAAGCTCTCTGGAAAATCAACTGCCGAACAGATTAATATGAAGAAAAGGCATCACAGATTTTAGCATGCTGGGGAGGAGCAATGCGTGGGGGAACATCAAGCGAGTAATTTACCAATAATCCAATGGGGTACAAAAGCTTATACACTAGTCTCCATGGAAGAGAGGGGAGGAGGGGGATGTAGATAATTCTTGTGGGGGACAGTAAGTGATTGAGTGGAATCTGAGTAAGCCTGAGAGGCAGACACTATCTTGTGAAAAGGTCTGTCCAGGTGTAGTGCCCTCCCAGTCTCTTCAGTTCCCCTATGGTTGTTCTTTCCTGGTTATCTGATCAGATTCTGAGGGAGGGGATCTTAAGACAATTGCATTCCTTTTGAAAAGCTTTCTTAAGTAAGGAAGTTCCAAAGAAAGTCCCTTCTTGCCTTTAGGGGGAGAGGGACAAGACAAAGTTAGAGGAACCTTGATTCTGAGTACTATTTTCTGAAGCCTTTTAATTTTCAAAGCACTCAGCATTCCAAAGCACCATATTTTGGGGAATAGTTTTCTGTGCCCCAACAAAACTTAAGTATTAGTATCTTATAAAGAGTAATTTAGCTCCTTAGTAATAGGTCTGGAAGCAAAGAGTGAAGGTGGGAGTGCTCCTGAGGAGCACCAGAATAGTTTTGCATGACAGCTGTCTCAGGGATGCCATTACCATTTCCTCAGGCAATGCAGGGTTAATCCCCTCAAATGGAAGTGGAAAGGCTGATACCTCTGTGAGTGAGGAGACCTCTTCTACCTGCAAAGAAGACTCATCAAAATTTAGGAGCTCATTGTCCCCAGCTTCACCAGTGTCTTCCCACACATGCCCATCTCAACTTACAGAATCCCATTCTTTCCCAATCAATGCCTTCACTTTAACATTAGGCACCTTGCAAGGCTGGGAACTCAACTTTCATTGTAATTCAACCAGCTGAAGAATGAGCTACCATCATTGATTTTCAGCAGTTTTAGCCCCATGGCTACAGGAGATAAGGCTCTCCTTCAGGGCGCACCTAGAAGCTCTTAGGTCATTAATGCAGTACTTGTGCTGGGAATTCGGATTCCCAAGCTCATCCTTTTCTTTTACCACTTTGTCCAGCAACATTAAGAGCAATCAAACAATGTCATTATATTCCTTAGTTTACCAAAAATGTTCAAAAGTATCATGTATAGTCACTTATCTCTTTGCTTATGAGTGGTTGATTAGAAGTATCCAATGCAGGGCCGGCCCGGTGGCGCACTTGGGAGAGTGTGGCACTTGGGAGCGCGGCGGCGCTCCCGCCGAGGGTTCGGATCCCATATAGAGACCGGTCTGCTCACTAGTTGAGCGCAGTGTGGGTGCGACACCAAGGGTTGCGATCCCATTACCGGTCACGAAAAAGGACAAAAAGGAAAAAAAAAAAAAAGAAGTATCCAATGCAGATATTTTGCATAACTCTATGTTGTAGATTGAATGTCCCCCTGAACTCATTAAAATTTAATCCGCACTGTGACAATGTTAAAAGGGTGGGAAATCCCATTATGGTAATTGATAAATGGTGCCTTTGGCAGTGATTAGATTGTGAGGACTGTGACTGGTGAATGGATTGATTCACAGAGTTAGTGGGTGTGGTTCTGATGGCTTTAAAAGGATAGTGAGTTAGGAGTTAGCTCTTTCTTGCTCAGCCATTTCACTGTGTGATACTCTGCATTGCTACAGAGTCATCACCAGGAAAAGGCTCTCACCAGATGTTTTCCCTGGACTTTGGACTTCCCAGCCTCCAAAACTGTAAGCAATAAATATTGTTTCTTTACAAATTACCCAGTTTCAGGTATTTCTGTTATAAGCAACTGAAACGGACTGACACCCTCTATAAACAGTTCACACCATAGACTCTTGGTGCTTTTTTTACTACTAGAAATAGAGTATTAGTGACTTTAAATCTAATCAGGATAGAGAGCCAATTCTAGAAACCCCAGAATCAATTCAGAAAACATATCCTTAAAATTCTGTTTGTCTAGAACCACTTTGTTTGCTTGTTTTGGCAGCTGGCCAGTAATAGAACCAGACTTTGGTGTTATCACCACCATGCTCTAACCAACTGAGGTAACTGGCCAGCCATAGAACCACTCTTGGTACCAAAATTTGTGTTAGTCAGGGTTCTCCAGAGAAACAGAACTAATAGTATATATATAAAGATTTATTATAGGAATTGGCTCATGTGACTATGGAGGCCAAGAATCCCACAGTCTGCTGTTTACAAGGTGGAGAACCATGAAAGCCAATGGTATAATTCAGCCTGAGTCTGAAGGCCTGAGCGTGGGAGCAGGGACAGAGGGGTGGTGACGTAAGGCCTAGTTTGAGTCTGAAGTCCTGAGAATCAGAAGTGCCAATGATCAAGGGCAGGAGAAAATAGAAAGAGTGAGTTCTCCCTGCCTTGGCCTTTTTGTTCTATTTGAGCCCTCAACCAGTTAGTTGACGCCAACCCACATTGGTTAGGGTGATCCTCTTTATTCAGTCTACCAGTTCAAGCTAATTTCTTTCAGAAACACTCTTACATATACACTGAAAAATAATGTTTTCCCAGCTATCTGGGCATCCCTTAGCCCAATTAAGTAGACATATAAAATTAACCCCCACATGTCCACTCTAGAAAGCCCAAGACCACCTCTGCTCCTCTCTTGAGCTCCCAACAGATCTGCCCAGAAGGCAAGGGTCAAAACCTGCTTTTACTCCATGGTTCCTCTAAAGCAACTTTCCCTCCCATTCTCATATTCCACCTTCCTCTCCTTTCTCCATCTCCAAAGGAACATCAAGCAGATAGTAGAGAGCCTTGTCATGGGTCACGTGTGCACCAGATAGTGGCATGATAGTTGGATGGCAAAAGACTTCTTCCTTCATTCCTGCTCTAGGAACTTGTTGAGACCTGACACCTGGATTGAAATAGTACTGACTGCACAGCAATCTGCTCAGGTAGCTACAGAAAGGCAAGAGACCCATGGGAATGTGGGTCATCCCTAATACAAAGAACAGGCAGTAGAGACCCCCAGCCTCAGACCCCACATTTTTGAAGATTCTTACTTATTATCTGGTTTGCCTAAATACGAAAAAAAAAAAAACAAAAAAAACCAGCATTTGCTTGAAATCTATTTAGAGATAGTGTTAACAAATTTTACTGGGAAAGAATTTGAAGATAAAAAGAGACATTATTTTGGTGAGCAGTTTGCAAAGTTTGCAAACTGGGAAGACTCAGGCTTCATTATAAATGAAAGCATACTCTGCCAGAACAGAAAAAGTACCTAATGCAGCAAAAGTTCTCACCCAGGTTCCCATTCTGGTTCTCCTAAGCAAATGAGGAACTCAAACTTGCTCAGCTCTGATTGGCTTGGCCCATGATGCAAAAGAGGGATTCTGGCTTGTTGAGTTCTGGCCACTTGACACTTGACGGGTTGCAGTCCCTTCATCAAGTTCTGGTGATGAAGTGAGGTTTTCTTGCAGCAGTTACCAGAGGCATAGACAGGGACAGGCAGTTGTGAAAGCCTCAGACAGAATGTGTGTGTAACCTCTAGTCAGCAAATGGCTACTCGGCTCCATTGAGAATTTAGACCTAGTTAGCCACTCAGGATCTATCTCAAGGAATTGGCTCTTTCAGGTTCACAACAGTATACTATTTCTTATGTCTCTGAAAACAGAATCCCTCATATGATATATCAGCATATTGGGGACTTTCAAATGAAGGGAGCCAAAAATATTTCAGCCCAAAATAGACTTCCCTGATGTATTTAGAGATGGCTATTCAGAAGGGCTGGAAACACAAGAATAGCTCAAAAGCTGCCTTTTGTGGAGGAGATTTGCATCTGTAGAGAAAATCTGCATTGGCAAAATAAACAGCCAGGCTTTCTCTGAGGCCTCCTCCCACCTCAGATCTAGAAAAGATTACTTCACAGAAAAAGGAGCTTTCTGAGAGCTGCTACAGGAGAGATTTCAGCTGCATAACAAGACCCCAATTGCTAGCCATGCGACTCCTCCCTACTTCCTCCCCTAACCTGTCTTGCCATGCTCCAATTCTTTAACCTCAGGATGATATAAAAACTTCAGCCATCTTGTTGGAGTGAGCAAGACTGAAGCCATGCTGAAACCTAAAACCACATGGGCTCTAAAAGATTTTTAAAGGACATGGGTTTTTTTCTTGGCATGCATTTCTCTGGGTTCCTGAAAGTGAACCAAAATGCCGCGTACTGATCAAGCTTTATTAAAGGAAAAGAATCTGCTGGGCTGCTTTCAAAGTGGAGGGCAGCTACGGCTGCCCTCAAAATTGGGGGCCAGCACCAGGCCTGGGGGTCGGAGAGCTTATATAGACTGTAAGGAAGGCTGACATAATCAGGGAGGGGTTTGGTGCTGATGTGGAGGAGTTTCTATTTCTCAGAAGTCACGAGGCTTCTCGTAAAGGGAAGGGGGGAGGAGTTGGGGGCCATTTTATGTTTATTGTGTGCAAAATGGCACTGGTCACATCCAAGATCCATCAGTTCCCTGTATTCCCATGATTATGTAATATTTTAAACCTTCGTTATGGGGCAAGATAACATTGTTTACATAAATGTCAAGTTGTTTTCCAGCCAGCCTGAAGCTGCAGACTTACAGACTTGCAAGGAAGCATGTACTATCCAGACCCTAAGATAATAGCAAAGATGGGAGCAGAAACCAGATGGAGTCTTGGCAAGACCTTGCTCCTGGCTCCTTGCACAGAGCTCTCACAGCTCGTGTCCCCCTCCCTCCTGCTTTTCATTTCCCACATTCCATTCCCTCAATCCCCTCTTTAAAAACCCCTCAGTAAATCTGAGTCTTTGAGATGGCTTTAGTCTGGCCATTCCCCCTCAGGTTTGCTGGAGAGATGGGTTAGCCTGACATATCTCCTCAGGTCACTGGTATTCCTGAATAAAAGCTGACTTCCACTTTCACCAACATTTGATTTTAGAATAGTTTGTTTTTGAAAGGGGGCAGGCAGGCAGCCAGGCCTGTGCCTGGTAACATCTGGCTCTTTCTTTGAGTTTTCATACTTTATATGACTCCCATGCATGGGTGTGCATGTAAATAAATTTGTTATATATTTTTCCCTGTTAATCTGTCTTTTATCAGTTTGTTTTATAGACTCTAGTTAGCAAATGTTCAGTAGAAAAATTTAAACTCCCCTACATATTTTATTTTCTTTTTTTTTTATTCCTTTTTATCTTTTTTTTACTGACCGGTAACGGGATCGCAACCCTCGGTGTCGTGTCCGTACTGGGGACCAGCAACGGGATCGCAACCCTCGGTGTCGCACCCGCACCGCGCTCAGCCAGTGAGCAGTAACCGGTCTCCACATGGGATCCGAACCCTCGGCGGGAGCGCCGCCACACTCCCAAGTGGCGCACTCTCCAGTGCGCCACCGGGCCGGCCCCATATTTTATTTTCTAAAATTGCTTTTATGAACTTATTACATATGGAAATGTGGGACTCCCTGCAAAGATTTCCATCCATCCCTATTTCACTTCTCTTTTTTTCGATCAACAAAGCAATAGAAGTTATTTAGTAGGAGGTGGAAGAGAGAAAAGTGCAAAAAAAAAAAAAATGGTTAGGCAAGCCTCAATTTGAATATACATAACTGATAAATCAAGACATTAAAGCACACAAATACACATAAATATGAGAGGAGTAGGTATACTTCTAGGTAAGTATGTGGTTGGGTGAAGAAGAGAGATGAGGTGAAGTTCAAGAGATTGTTATTAGTGTGTAAATACTCTGTAACTTGGTTTCAGTAAAAGATGCCAGATAGGTTGACAGTAGTAGATCTGCAACATAACCAGCACCACTTTAGACAAGCTGAGTACAAAATGGTGCTGCCCACCTCCTCCCCTCCTCCCTTCCCTTTACAAGAAACCTCCTGACTTAAACTTTTGCTTCCATAAGGACGCAGTTCTCCACCCCAATCCACATTAGCATAATGACCCTCCTTGATGGCATCAGCCAGCCCTTGGTGCCAACATACCAATATAAGCTCTACCACCCCACACCTGGTGCTGTCCCCCATTTTCAGGGCAGCCCCGGGCTGCCTGCCACTCTGAGCACAGCCCAGCAGATTTCCTCCTTTAGTAAAGCTTTCACACAGTTTTATATCCCATCCCCTTTTCTGTGATAAGTAAGATTCATAAGAAGCTGAATGGAGCCTGAAATAGATGCCATACTACAAAAATGGGGCAGAGAGTGCTCATTGTCCACAAAAACTCATTCTCCCTTTTCCCATAGTAATTGAGTTAGAGTTAGTTACTTGATTACCCAGTTAGCTGGCATTTCCCAGACTCCCTTGCAAGTAGACATGACCTTGCAACTAAGTTCTCTCCACATGAGCAGGAGTGGTATGTGTCACTTGTGGGTCTGGGCCTAAGACAAGTGGCATACATTCCTCCATACTCTTTCCCTCTTCTCATTTATTAGAACCTAAATACAGGGCACTCTACTTTGACTGTGTAAACAAAGACATTACCCTGGTGGATTATGTAGCAACAAGACAGAAAAAACCCAAGTTTCCGCATGACTATGTGGAGTAGATCTGCCCCACTGACCTCTGTACTGTTATGTGAGAAAGTAACTTTTCTACTCTTTAAACCACTGTGTTTTGGGGGCTTTTTTGTTACGGTAGCTTAGCCTTACACTGACGAATTTAGAAGAGAAATATGTTTTAAAGAGAAGGGTATAGTATTCAATAATAAGATCTTCTAATAAGAGGCAAATTAAATTTCTTATTTTAATAGCTGTCTTTTATCGAACACTGGGCAAACGTTGTACTAGTGTAGAAGACATGTTCATGCCTATTCCACTCTCCTTGGGCCTTTCACTGTGCTCTGGTGAAATCCCAACTGTCAGCATCTGCCTCTGGCCTCAGTGCTCTTCCAGCTCTGTGTAGGTGTAGACTAAAGCGCTAAGCAGTTGACATTCCCAGGAGCAGCCCTCAACTAACGACCTCACCTCTTTGTTGGTGTATAAATATCTCAGCTCCTCACTTCTTGGATGGAGTAATTCTAAGGTGTGTGCTTTGCATCATTTTTCCAAAGTTTCTTTACAGAATGAAACTCCTGTTGCCCCTTGCGGTAGCAGCTCAGCCATATGCTCTTTATTAGCCGTCACTCTCTCGATTGTTTCACCTTATTCTCTGAACTTTCCAAATAAACTAATTTCAACCGAATCCTTGCATTGGGGTCCGCTTCTGGGAGAATCCAAATTAAGACAGCCAGCTACTTTATATTCACCATCTCAGCATAAAACAATTCTCCATTATAGCTATTATTATTAGCTAGTATCATGCTATTTTTATGGATGAAGAAATTGAATTTCTGAGGGGAGATAACTTGACCAAGGTCAGTGTCAGACCCAGAATTAGTACCCAGGACTATCTCACTCGGAAGTTTTTGCACCTTCCAGAAGACATGGACCTTCCACCAGAAGTGGAAGTTTTCCATTTTGTACTGATACAACTTTCAGTAGACGATGCTGTTGGAAGTTTTATGATTGGAAGATATAGTTCAGGGAAATTTGGTAAAATTGACTCTACAGTAGCCTATAATATTTGTGTGAAATAAAATACCTCTGATGACACTTTTTGTTAAACAGAACATTTTTTAGCCTGAACCAGAAAAAAGAGGCACGTTTAGGCCATCTGCTAATGCAAATCTATTTAGCATTGTTTAAATTAGCTAGTCAAATCCTGACTAGAACTAATTCTGTTGAACAAATCTGCTTCTTATGATGGTCTGCATATATTCTTCCTGCCGAGAACCTAGCTCTACTCACTTTCCTATCAAGACTTGCACAGATAAAGGATAATAGGTAAATATACATCAAGGTGTAAATAACTCATAAGGCTTAAAGGGCTCAGGAATTTTTGTATTTGAACAAAAGATTCCATCTATCTATCTATGGAACTGATAGAATTTTGGTTTTAGAATTTCAGAAGTCAGTCAACAAATAAAATTTAGAGATATTTGATGAGACATTTATCCTTATTATATTAACAATTTAAGCTATGCATTCCTTTATATTTTAAGTTAATAGTCTGGCAGGAAAGAATCCTGAAAAGTTGTCACACACAGGCAATACATCAGATTAAAATAATGATGTTGTAAATAGCGTGGAAGTATTACAAGATCTAAGAGAAAAAAAACTATCTGTTTACTCTTCACTGCCACTAGATATAATCTAAACATTACATTCCTGAAAGGATATGCAATATTACTCACATTCAGTCTAGGCAATTGCATTCCTCTCCTGGTCTTAGCTGAACTCTGCGGCATGATCTTAAGCTTTGGCTATTTGAGGTAAACGAACCCTGTGGTCATGCCTGCTTCAGCTGAAACTAATGTCAATATGGACGGGTATGGAGGAGAATAATAAAAGCCTAAAAACTCTGATTATCTTCAGAAAATGTAATGAGTCAGTTCCTACCCTTACTGACGTCAGATTTTTATAGGGAACATTACGTCACATAAAGCCTTAAAAAGAATGGAAGCCTGAATAAGCAGAGCTGTGCATCAAAAAGTCTTAAGTCTCACAGCAGACACAGTTTAGCTAATGTGGTCACGTTCATATGATTTTTATTCAGACAGACTACAGTAATAAAATAGAAATATGCACATTGGAACTCATAAACAGAAATATGCACAATAGAATTATGCACTTATCCACTTATAAAAGTATACAAATTTTACATACACATGTAAATAAAAGGACCTTGCCTTTCTCCAGAAAGGTCCTTTTCACCTTTCCAATGGCCCACACATGAGATATATGAAGACATATACACTTTGATTAAATAGTGAAATGTAGAATATATATATACTAAACGCATTTCATCTTAAAAATCTTTCCGCCTCTTTAAAAAAACTCAATATTTTTTTAACACTCTACAGCATATCCTCATTTTATGCTTTCAAGACTTAAAAGTATTAACTCATTGGGGAGTGTCATGCCACCTGATTGAGCTTTAAAACAAAATTACACATAAAAGCGCAAGTAATGGGATAGTGGTACTGTGATTACACTCATTTGGTTTTTTCAAATTCTCATTTATTGACAATACAAACTTAAGTATTTACAGGTGAAATGATATATCTCTTGGGTTTGCTTTTAAAATACTCCAAATACTTTGGAAGATCAAAGGTTGGAGAGTACAGATGAAATAATAATGCAGAATGTTGATAATCATTGAAATTGAGTGATGAGTACACAACTCATTCTCTCCTTTTGTATATGTTTGGAATTTACCATGATAAAAGCATAAAACTAAAATAAAAATAAAATAAGGACATCATAATCTTGATTTTATGCTTTCAAATTACCACGTTACATATTTTCTGTGGATTCAGCATGGATCTAAAAAGTTTTCATTATATACTGAAACTGCAAATTTTTCTTGAATATGTTCAAATTCTATCTCAAAGTACTTATAAAAAATTAACTTTGGGAATAAAAACATGATCATTTTGGAAAAGTAGTGTGTTCTCGTGTTCATTATTTTCCGTATTTTTGGAAGGGGGTTGCAAAGTTGTACAGCCTCTGGGGTAAAGAGGAGACCTCTCCAGAGAAATCCCAGGGAGAAGCACAGCTCAGTAACCCTGTCTGCAGTTCTTCTTTGTATGGGAGAAGTCGGGACATTTTTTTGATGGAAGATTTTTGGGCACTACTTATTAATATGTTTTCAAGCATCTGGTCAATAAAATAACATAATTATAAAATCCTATCTCTGCATTGCAGTGTACAAGAGAAAAAAAAACTGTGTATTCATGTCAGATAAGTGATAAAATTTTATCTTAGTTTAGAGGGATTTTATTGTATTTATTTGTTTACTTTTAGCAGCTGGTTGGTAAGGGAGTCTGAACTCTCGACCTTGGTGTTATCAACACCACACTCTAACCAACTGAGTTAACAAGCCAGCCTTCGATGGATTCTAATAATGGGTTTGTGGTTCTATATTAGAGTTCATCCGTATGTGAGGAGAAAATTTCTTAAAATTAAGTATTTCTGTTTTTCACCAAAATCGGTTGCTTCACTCATCATGCACTACCCTGAACTCAATGCTTGTTCTAACATTGAAGAATGGTGCTTGGGCGCCACCTGGTGGCTCTTTCTCTATATAGCATGATTTTCCTCTGATCCTCTGCCATGAGGAAAATGCCGAATTAAATAATTTGTCACACAAATAGATCACCTACTCAAAGACTATAGAATCCTAAACCTCATCACAAAGTAAGATCCATATTTTGAAATATATAAATGGCTCTGTTTTATGATGGTCAAATACTCTCTAATAATACAAAAATTGAAAGGCAAAGAAAAATTAGTAGTACTTATTTTTAAAAACATGTCATGTTAGCAAAAGAGAAAAAAATCGTGTTTTAACATCCTAATATGGTATCATGAGTCACTCTCCCTCTTGGATGGAGCATGAGATTTGGGAACAGAAAACCAGGTATCACATGTTTAATGTGATCTTTGGGCAAATGAGGAAAATTTTCCATTCTGAGTGGAAGAAAAAATTTTTGAATATTCATTTTCTCTTTTTTCCTTCCTTTCTTGTATTCTCCCTCTAATCAATAAGAACTTCAAGTCAAGAGAACAACAAAGAAACACTCAATATTCAATGTGGTTCTGGATTGTGTAATGACTTACAAAATAGGTCCTGAGGGGAGCAGCACAGAAAGTTCACACTCTATCAGACTGTTGGAAGAATAGTAGAAGGAGACAGCAAACTCCTGCCTCTACCCAGGGAAGGGAACATGAGGGTCGCCAGGACTTTAAGGGAGATAGGCAAGCAAAATCAGAATGCAGAGGTGACCAGCACCTACAGCACTCAAAATAATGGTTTGCAGAATTCCTTCTGTTGAATATTAGGAAGGAATATTCCTTTCTCATTTGCGAAACAGAAAATTTAATAGGACGATTAGGACACATTATCTTGTCAGATCGTTGCTTTCTCTTTCTGAAACTCCAAACAATCTTTCTGCTGACCCATCATTTGATCAAAATTTTCTATTATTCAAAGTACATCACAGTAGGCCCCAAAACACTTTTCTAGCTTCATTTTTTCCACATACTCCTTCACGTGCATTAGCCACAACTCAGTTGCTCTTGCTCACTTCCGTGTCTTCCTCCTCTCAAAGTAATATTTATCCCCTGAATTCTAGTTTAAACCCTGCATGTTCCATGGGTCCAAATACTGCCGGCCTGAGAAGAATCTTTCCATCTCCTACACAACCATTACACTTTATGACATCTACCGTGTTATTTACAGGTGCCGTCATATCTGCCTCTAGATCGGCAGTTCTCAACCTTGACTACAATTAGAACCACAGTGAGAGATAAAACAAACAAATTCGATGGGGGCCCAGTCTCCAGAGATTCTGATTTAATAGGTCTAGAATGGGGCAGCAAACGTTAAAGCTGTCCAGGTGATTCTAATGCAAGACAGGTTACAAACCACTGGGATGAACTGCCAGTTCCTGGAAAGGGACTTATGACTTCTCCATCTCTGAGGAAGCACACTGTTTTGAACATATTAAGATCTCAGTGTATGTGGCAAAGTTGAAATAAGGCAAGAATTGGCCCAATTGTAGGATCTTACAAATAGATCCGCAGGCTCTGCTAGGAGTATTCCATTGGCCCGTTTCCCCAGAAGACCAACTAGTTATGCAAACAGCTCCTTTTCTACTCAGTTCAATGCAACTCAATAAAGTAATTAAGCACACGGGTACTTTTTTTTATTTTTTTTATTTTTTTTCCTTTTTTGTCTTTTTTCGTGACCGGCAATGGATCGCAACCCTCAGTGTCGCGCCCGTACTGGACCGGGACTGGCAACGGAATCGCAACCCTCGGTGTCGCACCCGCACCTCGCTCAGCCAGTGAGCGGGAACCAGTCTGTATGTGGGATCCGAACCCTCAGCAGGAGCACCGCCGGGCTCCCAAGCGGCGCCCTGTAGCAGTGCGCCACCGGGCCAGCCCCGGGTACTTTTTTTTAAATATAGAACTACACTGTGACACATCCACATGTATAAAACAACATATGCATGAAGTTATTAATTATAAAGTTATTTATAATAGGAAACTATTGGAAATAGTCCAATGCTTATTAATAGTAGACTGGTTGAATAAATTATAGTGTTGAATACTTTGCAAACAAGAAAGGAAAGAATAAAGGAGATCTCTGTAAATTGACATGGAACAATTTCTAGGCTATATTGTTAAGTAAACACATCAAAATTAAAGAGTTTATTATATATTTCTTTTTGTGTAAGACAGAGAAATATATGTCTGTTTGATTTGGCAAAATGAAGGAAAAGAAGTATAAATGGAAAAAAAAAAAGAAAAGAAAAGAAAATGTTTACCTATAGGGGAAGGTGGGGATGGAATACAATAGGATGGGGTGACACTTCTATGAGCATACCATTTTACATAGTTTCAGCCTTTGAACCATCTAAGCATGTTTACATAATCAAAAATTAAATTAAGTAAGGTGGTAAAAACAAACCATTAAAGTGAGCACAAGCTCAGACAAATGAATGTAAGTGTATCAAAATTATAACCAAACAGAAAAAAATTAATTCAAGTAATTTTGAACCCATTAAACCTCTTAAACTTTACTTAGTAAATGCATTGTTAGTAGTGATATTGTATTAAAATTTTGAAGCTATTTTATGTATATTATAAGACACTGTAAATAAGTTAACATACTATTGTTACTATGAATCAAGATTTTATTGTAAAGGATATATACATACATAATTACATATATATAATAAAAGCAAAGAAAACCCCTGAAATATTAAACTTGAATTTCATTATTTTAAAAGCTAAACTAGAAAAAAAAGCAATCACTAAAATATGAAAATAAAATTATATCCAATGGTGCTATAAACACACAGAAAGGAAGTTTTACACGTGACTTTAGAATACAAAACATGAGGGCCAGCGCGTGGCTCACTTGGGAGAGCGTGGTGCTGGTGACATCAAGCCAAGGGTTCAGATCCCCTTACCGGTCATCTTTTGAAAAAAAAAAAATACAAAATGTGACTGTACATTTCTAGAGGGATATGCCCTAAGGATGAAAAGAACAAAAAAATGTTTTTGAAACTATTTTCAGTAAGCACGTGATAGTGTTATTCTGAGACTGTTACGCATGTAATTCAGGATAAAGCAAAATGAGTGATTACATGATATGCTAATTTTTTCATCCTGGGGTCGTTAAGAACCAGAATTCGTGGCATGGAAGAAAAAAATAAAGATGTCAGGCAGAAGACGTTAGCAAAAACCCTGTAGTCCTAAATTTGAATTGGTTAGATTAGTATAACTCAAGATATAATTCATCTTAAAAAGAAATTCTTGGCTGTGTCCATTGAAAAGGCCTAGCAGCAATTATTATCCCACTGGCAAAGAGCATCCTTAGCACCTAGACTGTGTGTATTGAAAGACCATTTTGCACTAAATAAAACCAAGGCTCTTTTGGAGAAGTGGCTGCTTTCACATCTGGGGCAGAAAAAATATAAAGTGAGCCTGAAATAGCTCATGCCATAAGGCAAGGAAGTGCTCAAAGTCTGATGAAGTTACATCTTATTTTGAAGAATTTTCCACTAGCTAAATCTGTGATTATCTTAAGCATCAAAAAAGACTAAAAATAATAAAGGATTATAACATGTCAAATTAAAAATAGAGTCCCTAATGGTACTCACAGGAAAGAAAGAGAGAGTGAAAAAAGTGGGTGGGAGAGGAAAGACTTCTTGGTAGAAGAATAGCAGCTAGTAATTTGTAAACTGACAAAAGAATTTTTAAAATAATAAACATTTGGGCTCCCCCAGTGTAATAAGTGATTGAGACAAGAATCATTAATGAATAATAAAACCATTGGTCAAAGGTTAATGAGGAGGGCCAAGCCCGTGGCGCACTCAGGAGAGTGCAGCGCTGGGAGCATAGCAGCACTCCCGCCACAGGTTCGGATCCTATATAGGGATGACCGGTGCGCTCACAGCACTCACTGGCTGAGCGCGGCGCAGCCGGTCTCAAAAAGGACAAAAAAATAAAAAATAAAAAAAGGTTAATGGGGAAAAGTATATTCACAGTCTCTAAGTACCACCCCATAAAATGCTTACTGATTTCAGAAAGGAAAATGTACCTTCAAAATGGAGCCATGTGGCAAACTGCCCTTAACTAAGCAATCACACTTTGCATCACCAATAGTAAGACAAACTGACTTGATGAGCTTCCATACACGTCATCTATGAATCAGCTTTGCCGGAAATGTTTAACCTAAACTCAATCAAAGGAAATCATAAGAAAAATCCAAAATATGAAATATTTAAAATGAGAACTAGTCTGTATTCTTCAAAATGACAGTGTCATGAAAAACTAAACAAGGGGAAAGAAATGTTCCAGATTAAGGAGACATAACAACAAAATATAATGAATGAACCATGATCATATCCTGGATAAAAAATAAAAACAGCCATAAAAGTTTTATATACAGTTAGGTAAAATTTTTGCTATTTTTGGCAGCTGGCTGGTACAGGGATCCAAACCCTTGATCTTGGTGTTAGAAAGCTGGGTAAATTTTAATATGTACTGTAAATTAGGTGACATTATGAAAGTATTGTTTTCTTAGGTGTGATAATGATAGGAAAATATCCTCATTCTTAGGAAATGCACACTGAAGAGTCATGATGTTTTCAACTTATTTTCATGGGGTTTGGCAAAAAAAAAGTGTGTATGTATTTTTATATATGCATATATGTACATAAATGTATAGAATTTTATCTACATATAAATTATACATAGATAAATATATATAATATATGCATTTATATACACAATATCTTATATATGCAATTTAGAGAAAGATGGTTGTTCATTTTACTTGTTTTTCAAATTCCTGTAGATTTAAACTTTTCAAAATAAAAAGTTGGAAGATGAAAGAACTATATTATTTGCTAAGGATACTATAAAACAAAGATAATATAAGGCAAAAAAGAAAACCTTCATAGAGCTGGCTGGTTAGCTCAGTTGGTTAGAGTGGTGCTGTAACACCAGTGTCAATGATTCAGATCCTAGTACCAGCCACCCTCAAAAACAAGCAAAAAAAAGAAAAGCCCACAGATATCATGACTTTTAAAAGATGGTGACATCACCTTCTATTGTGGAGATCAGGACTTCATGGTAGGAATTGCATCTTAAAATGTAAAGGCTTTGATTTGGGAAGGACCTTGAGAAGTCATCTAATTCAACTCCTCATTTTATAGATGAGAAAACTGAGTCTGAAAGGCTAAATGGCTTGTCCAAATTCAACAAACATTTAGTGCAAATCTGTGAGATCTAAAACAGAGAATCTGCTGTCATTTTCCACTAATCCTTTTGTGTGTGTGTGTGTCTGGCCAGTACAGGGATCCAAACCTTTGACCTTGGTGTTATAATACTGCGCTCTAACCAACTGAGCAACCAGCCAGCTGCCCACTAATCTATTTTATTTATTTATTTATTTTAATTGACACATTGTAATTGCACATGCTTATGAAGTACAATCTGATGTTTTGGTTTTTTTAAAAAAAAGATGACCCGTAAGGGGATCTTAATCCTTGACTTGGTGTTGTCAGCACCACACTCTCCCAAGTGAGCCATGGGCTGGCCCTTGATGTTTTGATACATATGTATGTTGTATAGTGATCATGTCAGGGTAATTAATATATCCATCACCTCATGCATTTACCATATTTGTGGCAAAAACATTCAAAAGCCTCTCCTCTAGCTATTATGGAATATACAAAACTTAACTGTTCACCATAGTCACCCTACAGTACAACAAAACACTAGAACTTATTCCTCCTCCTTGTAACTTTGTACCCGCTGGCCAGAATTTTCTACCCTGTTTTCCCCTCCCCAGTCCCTGGTAACCACTGTTCTACTCTCTGTCTCTATAAACCACTAATCCATTTGTTTAATAATCACTTATTGAGCAATTCCCACATGCCAAGCACTTCTAGTTCTCATCTGAGATGGACCAAAAATGACAAACTAAATAAGGAAATGTATATAGAACTCAATCATTACAAGTTTCAAAATAAAATTTAAAATTGATTGAGCAAAGGAGGCAGAAGAGTTGCTGGCTTTGAGAATGGAGGAAGGCATTCATACTACAAGCTGGGAACACTGTCAGCTGAAGCCAGTAGGAAATGGAGACTTCAGTCTTACAACTGCAAAGAACTGAATTCTGCCCACAACCCAAAGAAGCAAGGAAAAGGATTCCCCCTAGAGCCTCCGCAAAGGCACGCAGCCCTGCTGGTTCTTTGATTTTAGTCCAGTGGGACCCATACTGGACTTCTGGCCTACAGAACTATAAAATAAACATTTGTGTTGTTTGAAAAAACAAGTTATTTGAGCAAACAACAATAACAACAACATCAAAGATGACGACAAAAACAGAAGGCAGGGATTTGTTGGCTCATATAACTGGGAAGCTCAGGACTGGAGACTGGAGAGAGGTCACTGGAACAGAACTCAAATTATTGTTATTGTTTCTCTTCTTATTGTGACTCTGCCTCACATTGTATGTGGGCCCCAGTATTTGTATTTAGAGACAGATTTCCTCCATGTCACAGAATATGGATACAGCCACAGACAACTTCAGAACTACATCTCCTCAATTCAGCAGCCTCAGAGAAGACAGAAGACCTCTCTCTCAGTTCCTCTTTTTCAGTATCCCATGGAAGATTACTGATTGTTCCAGATTAGATCATCTAAAAAAAAAAAAAAAAATCCCTGACCTGGGGGATGGAGCACTATGTCTGGCCAGGTCTGGGTCACAGACTGCCCCAGAGCTCACTAGTCAACTGATGTAACTGGCAGCCCTACACCCGCCCTCTCACCCTGCCACCCACCCAGCGCAGAACCACAGGAGTGAGGGAGTAGCAGATTCCCTAAGAGGGGAGAAAATGAATGCTAAGTGCTTACAAACGAGGTAACCACTACCGTTACCATAGGAACAATTTATAAAGGTAAAAGCCACACAAACTGTTCAGAGAAGTGCGAAAGGTCAATTCTGGTAAGTCCTAGGGAACAGTGAGAGAAAAGGTACTTGAGGCTATATTGTGGGAGTTAGTGAAATGACAGGCTGAAGAAGTGTGTTAATTAGTCAGAAAATGAAGAGCCACTGACTTTTACAAGCACAATGGCTTGGTTAGCGCACAGCCTTATAACACTAAGGTCATGGGTTCAGATCCCCCTACCTGGCCGGCTGCCAAAATAAATAAATAAATAAAAATACAATAGCATGATTTAATCTGGGATGTACAAAGATTTATCAGTCATCAGTGTGTAACAATGTTTCTCAAAGTGTGGTTCTTGGCCCACCAATAACAGAAATCACCTGAGGGCTGGCTGGTTTGCTCAGCTGATAGAGCATGGTGCTGATAACTCCAACGTCAAGCCAGCCACCAAAGGAAAAGAAATCACCTGGGTACTTTGTTAAAAATGCAAATTTCTGGGTCCCACCCAGACTTACCAAATAAGAACATGCACTACAGGTAGTATTTCTACATTATAAACATGCACTACAGGTAGTATTTCTACATTCAAAAAAGCTAAGAATAGGGTAGGATTTTGCAGTGGGGGAGGTTTGCTATCAAGTACAGGAATCCAAGTAGGGTAGGATTTTAATAGGAAAAAAGTCTTTTGACAGTAAACTACAATTTATTTCCAAAATGTTTTCATTGGAAACCTCCCACTTAATCCTCATGCATTTTGTCTATCACTACCTATTTGTGTAACTGGGTAATAATTTAGCTTCTCTGAGCCACAGTTACCCAGGCTGTAAAAAAGTAAAATTTAAACTAGTTAATCTTCCAAGCCCTTTTAAACATTATGACATCATGATTTTTTTTTATCCTGCTTCTTGAAGTATCTATTCCAGTGTGCAGTAAAGAGGTAATTCAGCAGGCTTTGGTTGCTCAAACCTGCACATTCCAAAAAAAAGATTGGTTTTTGACCTTGTCCTGGGAGACAACTTCTGAGTCCTTGGAATATCCTGCCTTATAAGAGTGTTTTTGTAGGCGTTGGGCCCTGCTGTAACAGTTTGGCCTTTGGGGAGGCTAGAAACAGTAGCTAAGGTCAGTCACATGGGCACCATACCTATGTGACTGACCCCATAAAAATCCCGGATACTATAGCTCAAGAGAGCTTCCCTGATTTGTAATATTTTGCTCATGTTATCACACATCATTGCTGGGAGAATTCAGGGTCTCCCAGTGCAACTTCACTAAGAGGCAACACCTGGACGCTTGTGCCTGGTATCTCCTGGGCTTCAGCTATAAACCTTTTCCCAGTGCTGATTTTAATCTGTATCTTTTCACTGTAATAAACCATAATCATGAGTATAACAACTTTTCTGAGTTCTGTGAGTCCTTCTAGCACATCATCAAGCCTGAAACTGGTCTTGGAAACCCCTGACACACACCATTTCAACATTATAATACTTTCGACATGATTTTAATTCCATTAAGCTTAAAAATAAAGTAGGACATTTTGTATTAATTTTTCTTTTTACTGCTCTTGGACCAGTATCTACTAGAAATTTATCCTAAAGAAATCATGCAAGATAAGGAAAGAACTATATGAATCAAAATGTTTATTACAGTGTAGCAGGAAATTGAAAACAACTTAAATTTCAAACATTACAGGAATGGCTTAATGAATGATGATATGTCCACTTAGTGGAATAGTGTATACTTCTTAAAATATTTAATTAAAGAACAATAACTCTTACCAAATTGTGTATGTATGTGGTCAAAAACTAAATGAGAACATGGACAAATAAGAGATAATGATTTTTGGTGGTGTTTGGGTATTTAAAAATTTTTTATTATGGTAATAAAATTGTTTTTACAATACGTAAATATTCTTAAGTACCAAATTGTAAATTTAATTCACTAGTTTATAGTATTAATTCAATTTTTAAAATTTAAACTTCTGAAAATCATGGATCACTGCCTTATAGATCATCCATTAACTAAAATGGAAATTCTAGGTTCTATGTGGAATCCAGGTCTCTTAAACACAGTATTAGGAAATAAAAGAGAGGAGCACTGTAGAGACAACATTATGCATTGGAAGGGGATTGGACTTTAGAGTAAAAACCCACCTAGGCTGGGCACCAGCTTTACCTGCTGCTACCTATGAGGCCTTGAGCAGTTTCCTTCACTTGCAGAGCCTGAGTTTCCTGATCTGTGTAATGAGGAAAATAACAATAACAACTGCTTTATATAGTTATTGTGACGTGTGAGTACAGCACTTAATACAGTGCCTGACACTGAAGAAAAGCTATGTTCAGTCCCATCTCTCTCCCTCAATTCCACTCTCAAAGATTTCAGATGTTAATCTGTACATTGTTTAAAGTGCTTCTCATCCTGTGATACCAACTTTCAATATTATATAAATTATGAAGCAATGTAGTCTTCATGGCATAAATAATGATGGCCCAATAAATCTGAAAAGAAATCTTAAGTTTTAGGTGATTGATTTAAGAGTTGATAAATGCACACATTACATTTGGGTATTTTTACCACTCAGCTAAGTCATAAATCTAATTTTGAAAATCAAATAATCTCATCCAAACCTCTGTTATTAATTTTCATATCTAAAATAAAGCAGCATTAGCATAATAAATATTTAAAAGATGTCATTGGTGAACCAAAAACAACAGCAACAATAACCAAAAAAAAGTAAGAGAAATAATGGAATAAAATAATGGATGGAAACTCTTACCACAGCCACTGTCACTGCCTTCCAAAAGCTTCTGGGCATTGTATTTTGCTAAAGAATTCAAAGATGTAAAATTTTAGCAATCGTTTCTCTATTTTTAAGCACACAACAGAAAATTGTGTTCAAATTGTCTTTCCTTGGTTAGTTCAAAAGCAAAATAAAAAATGATAGTGCACAAATATATTTTCCTCCGGTTTGCAGTGTTTCATTTTACATCCAGCCTATCTGATATGTTGCTTTAATTACATTTCTGTGTGGGATGTATTGTCTGCTACCAAAGCATGGTCTTTATTTGGTCAGAAAGGAGATTCGGAGAAAAACAAGTAAGACAATTTTTGTT
This sequence comes from Galeopterus variegatus, assembly GCF_000696425.1. NCBI lineage: Eukaryota > Metazoa > Chordata > Mammalia > Dermoptera > Cynocephalidae > Galeopterus > Galeopterus variegatus. Next base: position 25,606 of record NW_007727138.1, on the reverse strand, counting down.
TTCTTACTAGTGGGAGTCAAGTATGCATTGAGGAAATCTTTGTCATGCTCACCACATTTTTGTCATATACTTGTCTCACAGAGCCAGTGTACAACTTACAAGAAAGAAGAATGGCTGTTGTGTAGAATGTTGGAGAAATAGTCCCTGCCGCCCATCTTTCCGCCTACAGGATTACCAGGGCAATTTTTCTAAAATATAACTTTTCAATTCTGAATCTTACTCAAAATTCTTAAGGTCTCCTTTTCATCTCCTGGCTGACATTCAGGCTCTCCAGCCTGCCTCCAACAATCTTCCCCCCAAAAGCACGGAGATAACATGGCTGGACTCGTCCAACTCTGTACCTTTGCTCATCCTGCTATCGCTGCATAGAATGGCTTTTATCCACGTCCTAATCATCTCTCAAGCCCTCTCTCATTCATAAGATTTTTCCTGGTCCTTATGGCTTCATGCTAACTCTCTTTGAATGCCCATAACAGTTCCTGTCTGAACTCTCCTTTTGGCACTTAATAAAATACTCCTGTGTACTCTTGCCATTTCAAGTAGTGTTGTCTTCTTTATGATCCATCTTCTACTCCAGTTGTTGGAAAATAGTAACTGTGGTATTGTGGAAGAAAAAATGATGATTATATCTGTGATAGATTGTATTATTATTTGCAATTATTCACTCCCTCCTTCTTTGTGAATAAAACATTTCCCTATGCCATTGACCTTAGGCTTAGATGTGTGACTTGCTATGGCCAATAGAGTATTCACTAAATATCACTTCCAAACAGAAGCTTTTAGAGAGATTACAAAATTCCAAAATTCCCCTAGTTGCTATGCCCTCTGCCATAAGAAAAGCATGTTGTACACAAGACTCTAGTTTAGGTCCCAAAATAAAGAGATATAGGAAGCAGACTCAGCCTGCAGTCTGGGTAGAGTCTGGGTTCAGTAGCTGATAACATGAACTGAGGCAAGAAATAAATATTTGTTGCGTAAACCACTGAGAATTTGAGATTGTTGTACAGTGAAAGGTGACCGATAACATACCCAATATTTTGCAGGTACTATGTCCTATATTCACAGTATCTCATTAAACTGACACATAATCCTATATGTTATCCATTTTATTATCCCCATTCTACATATGAGAAAACAAGGATAGAGAGGTAAAGTAATTAGCCCCAAACACACATTGCTGTAAGATTTTAGAATCAGACACTTCTGGTTTTAGATTAGATCCTGCCGCTCATTTGAACCATTATCAAGATAAAATCACACTAGAACTCTGTAAAATAAAGCGAATACTTCTTTCTCACAGTACATTTCTAAGGGCTGCTGGGAAGATTAAATAATGTGTCTAAATGACCAAATGATTTAATAAATGAGCAAGTATTAATTTATGTCACTCCTAAATTAGGCCCTGAGATAAAGTCTTGGATTTAGGTAGTTTAGAAAGCATACATGAGGAAGTGGAGACAGTGAGACAGAGAATGAGAAAAGTCAATAAAATGATCAGGTTAACATTTGGGGAAATGGGCTCGATCCCACTATAGTACCATGTGGAATATGTCTCAGATGGCCAAGTAAGATCCTACTAGGCCCAACTCTTTCACAAATAAGAACTTATATTTACTTATAAGCTCTGAACAATGACTCTTAGTCACTGGAAAGTGAACAAAAGCAGCAGATTCTAGAAGAATCAAAACTTGGAATAAGTACTTGGATGAGTTTCCCATTGTTACAGATTCCAGCTTCAGGGCAGGCTTAAGTAGGCACTGCACAGTGTGGCTAAAGCTCTTATACAGAGCAGAGTTGCTAGCCTGAGAAAATGGAATTCACAGCAACCACAAACCCTGGAAAGTGTAGAAGGAAGCTGAGAAAGAAGAAAGCCAGAAAGGGAGAGGCCTGAATTCAGTTTATAAACTCTACTCAAGTCTCTGAACTATAAACGAATGAGGCAGACTCCAAAGTACCTCAGCTACGGACAAAAAGAATGAACTGAAATTTGAGCTGCTGGCCACGAAAAAAAGTTTACAGTTCAAGTTTGCTGAAGTAAATTTCCCACTTAAAAAAAAATTAACACTTTTTGGAGAAATATAATAGAACCTAGAGTCTTAACTACACGACATTCCACAATGTCCAGGACACAACCAAAATTGCTCAACATATTAAGAACCAGGAAAATGTGACCCATTTTCAAGAGACAAGACCATGAACCAAGATCAACTCCAAAATGATCTAGATGATGAAATTAGCACATGTAAATTTTAAAGCTAATTTTATAACTCCACTCATTGAAATAAAAGAAAATATGTTTGTATTAATAAAAAATAATGAATCTCAGCAAAAAAAAAAAAAAATAGAAACCATAAAGAAGAACCAAAAGTAAATTCTTGATTTTATTTTTAAATGCAATTTTGAAAATAAAAATCTTACCGGGTGGGTTTAACAGCAAAATGGACATGACAGAAGAATTTTTTTTTTTTGGCAGCTGGCCAGTAAGGGGATCCAAACCCATGACTTTGGTGTTACCAGCACTACATTCTCCCAACAGAAGAAAGAATTGGTGAAGTTAAAGCTAAATCAATAAAAATTATATACTTTGAAAGGGGCAAAGTTTTTTAAAGATTCTAAAATCTATCAGTCTTGGAGATCTGTGAGGCAATAACAGAAGATATAATATACATGTCATCAGAACCCAGAAGGAAAACAGAGAAAAATGGGGAAGAAAAAAATATTTGAAAATAATGGCCAAAAATTTAGAAATTTAATGAAAGACATAATTTATAGATTCAAGATGTTCAGAAAGACACACCTGGACACATCATCGTCAAACTGCTAAAAAGCAATAATAAAGAGATCCTAAGAGCAGCCAGAGAAAAATGACACATTGCATATAGAGGACAAATATTCAAATATACACTAATTTCTCATCAGAAACTATGAAGGTCAGAAGACAATGAAACATCTCTAAAGTGCTGAAAAAAAAACAATCTGTCAACTTAGAATTCTATATCCATTAAAAATGTCTTTTCAAGTATAAAAGCCAAATGAAGACATTTTTATGCAATAGAAAAATAAAAGAACTGCACTACAATAAATGTCAAGAAACTTCTTTAAACTGAAAGAAAAATGAAACCAAATGGAATCTCAGATCTTCAGGAAGAAATAGTTTTGGATGGTTACTATAGGTAAATATAAAAGACCATATTTTTCCTCTTTAAAAATATATATACTAGGGCCGGACCGTGGCTCACTCGAGAGAGTGCGGTGCTGATAACACCAAGGCCACAGGTTCGGATCCCATATAGGGATGGCTGGTTAGCTCACTTGAAAGAGCGTGGTGCTTACAACACCAAGTCAAGGGTTAAGATCCCCTTACTGGTCGTCTTTTAAAAAAAAAAATATATATATATATATACTATTTAAAGCAAATATGTTATTGTCTTGTGGGGTTTATAATATATGTAGTTATAATATATGAGACATCTACAGTAGTCTCCCCTTATCTACAGGAGATACATTCCAAGGTCCCCAGTGGATGTCTGAAACCATGAATAGTACCAAACCTGAATGCCATCAATTGGACATTTTTCTGTTTGTGTCTCCTACTCACAAATTTAATGCCTTTTCCATCTTAACTAAGAATTAGTACACTGTGGCTGTAACTTTTCTAATTTAAGATGCAACAGCAAAACTAGCACAAATTTCTTTTTCCTTCACAATTTTATGGATAGAAGATTTGTTCTTATCATAGGTCTTAGCAACCTCAGTGTACAATTTTCTTTTATTAAGTAGACATCTTTCACCTTTTCACTTAAAGGAAGCACTTTATGGCTTCTCTTTGGCATATCTGAATTGCTAGCATCACTACCCTTGCACTTTGGGGCCATTATTAAGTAAAATAATGGTCATTTGAACACAATCACTGAGATACTGTGACAGCTGATCTGATAATTGAGACAGCTACTAAGTGACTAACAGGTAGGTAGTGTATATAGCATGAATACGCTGGACAAAGAGATGAGTCACATCCCGGATGGGACACAGCAGGATGGCATGAAACTTCATCACACTATTAAGAATGGTGCAAAATTTAAAACTTATGAAAATTTTTTGTGGTTTTTTTTAATTGAAACACAATTAAGTATACATATTTGTGGTGTACAGAGTTGTGTATAATATGTGATGATCAAATCAGGATAATTAGCATATAATGATGACATTACAAGACATAATCATTCTTTGTGTCCGTTAACCAATTTCTCACTAACCCCCTTATGAAATGTTTATTTCCAGAATTTTCCACTTAATATTTTCAGACCACGGTTGACTCCAGGTAACAGAAACCACAGAAAGCAAAAGCTCAGATAAGAGAAGACTAGTGTGTAGCATGAAGGGTGGAGAAAGTGGCTAAATGATATATAAGTTGCATGGTTTCTACATTTTTACATGAAACAGCACCAAAAAAATATAACACAAAGAGGTCTAACCAAAAAGTCAACAGATAAATAAAAGGGAATTTTTAAAATATTCAAATAATCCAAAAGAAGGAAGACAAGGAAGAATAAAAGAGGAAACAAACAGAAAACAAATAATACAATAGTAGTTCTAAATCTAACCACATTAATAACTACATTAAATGTTAATGAAATAGATACTCTAATTAAAAGACAGATTATAAAATGAATAAAAACCCGCAACCCAACAACATGTTGTCTATAAGAGGTACACTTTCGGGCTGGCCCGTGGCTCACTCGGGAGAGTGTGGTGCTGATAACACCAAGGCCCTGGGTTCGGATCCCATATAGGGATGGCCGGTTTCGTGGTGCTGACAACACCAAGTCAAGGGTTAAGATCCCCTTACCAGTCATCTTTAAAAAAAACGTGGTGCTGACAACACCAAGTCAAGGGTTAAGATCCCCTTACCAGTCATCTTTAAAAAAAACGTGGTGCTGACAACACCAAGTCAAGGGTTAAGATCCCCTTACCAGTCATCTTTAAAAAAAACGTGGTGCTGACAACACCAAGTCAAGGGTTAAGATCCCCTTACCAGTCATCTTTAAAAAAAAAAAAAAGGTACACTTTCAATATAATGGCACAGGTTAAAAGGAAATGGAAGGAAAAGGTCTACCATGCAAAGAAAAAGCATAAGAAGGCTGGAGTGGACATACTAATATCAGATGAAATAAACATCAAAAATCATCCCACCAGAGAACAAGGAAGGTAGGATTGTTCCTGCCTTCAGTGGAGTGGGTGCCCAGAGTGCTGAGACAGCCCTCAGGCAAAAAGACAGTGACAAACCTAAATGCCAAAAACTCTGCTGCTGTACATAAATTTATTGAGCCAAGAGGACATGGGGAAGCCATCAGTGCATCTGGTACAGAGTGAATTAATAAATGAATTAATAAAGAGTGGGCCCAGCAAAATAGATAACCAGAAAACTCTTCTGCTACAAGTACCTAGAAATACTAAGCAAATGTAACAAAAATATTCTTTAAATGCATAGCTAGGCTCCCAGAAAAGATACCAGAAATAAAACGTTCGGTGACAATCAAGCAACGTGATGCCACAGTAGCAAGGGAAAATGGTGAAGTCTGCAGGTGAATAAGCATAGATTTTACAAATCATCAGATTCTTGGCTCTTTCACTGATTAACAAAGAAGTTCAGGTCCCGTAACTGCCCAGATTCTGCAAGATGGTTCCTTTCTATTAAGAGAGATAGTCTTGGCTTGTCCAAGGCCCTGTCCGGTTATAAAGAGATTCTATGTCTATTATGTTTCTTTCTGTTTTAAGCAATAGAAAATTGTGTTGGGGGTGAGGGGGGATGAGTGTGGAGAAGGACAGAATTCTTGGCTCATGTAAATGAGACTTAAGGCTTAGCTGGGTTCAGTGCTCAAATAATGTCGGTATGACCTGTTCTCCCTCTGTCTCTCAGCACTTCTTTCTTTGTGTTGGCTTTCCTCATGGAGATCTATTCCACAGGGTAGCAAGACGGCAGTCAGCTTCTCCAGACATGTCTTGTTGCTTCTAGTTAAGCTGATGTTAAGCTGATAAGAAAGTGTCTCTTTTAGTGTAGACAGACAAAAGTCCTCGGCCTGGACCTGACTCTAACCTGTCCAAACGGGTTGATATGCCCATTCCTAAACCAATCACCTAGGGAATGCAATATCCTGATTTGCCAGTTAGATCATATTCTCAATCCTGGAACACAGAGTGGAGCAAAACCACTTAAGCTACTGTACCAGACTCTTTGGTACCCCGTCTCGTGTTCCCATGTGCCACCTCTGATTTCAGCTGCAGCTGTGATAGAATGTTCTGTGCATGCTGAACTCATCCCACTCAAGCACCTGCTCTGCATTTCTCTATTTTTCTGCTTCAAGACTTTCCAAAGCTGGGGGAGTTCCCTCAACCCCCACACAGGCATAGGCCAGAAGTGCAGGGAAATTAAGGTCCCTGGTGGCAACATTCAACCAAGTAGAGGTGGGCATAGCAGACAATTCCCGGCCTCCCAACCTTCAAAGGGTGATACCTAGGAACATTCTAATGGGTCCTCAGAGGATCTTTGACAGGATTGAGTCCCAGTTGCCCACGGTAATAACCAGATTGATAACTCTGTTGGCTTTTCCACTTTCCATATGTCATTCTCCCTACTCCCTCACTCCTGCTTCTTGACATCACCTCCCAAATAAACCACCTGCACCCAAGTCCTTATCTCAAGTTCTACTTAAGGGGAATTCTAGGTAATAAATTCCATGGACTGGAAGGGATAGAAAGGATGCTTTCTCTGAGAAAAACTAGGACATGGTTACCAGTATGATGAGCATATCTGAGTAACACAAAATAACAAATGTCTGTTACAAACCTCCAGTCCCCCAACCTTCCCCTGTCTACGTAGCTACAGATCAGGACTCTCTATCTACTATGGAGAGATTCCCAAGTCCTATACACTCTGGCTAGAGTGCCAAAAGTTGACAAAATTTGGATACTGATTCTGCTCCTCTTTTTTTCTTTCTTCCTTTTTAAAAAAACGTAATAGAAATTCAAATTCATCAACTCTTTTTTCTTCTGAGGAACATTTCCATAAACATATCTTTGTCCATATCCTGTCTCCCTTTGGCTACCTATAGGTCATGAGCTGGTTCCCAAAGTTTCTTTCCTCTTTGGCAAAATCAGCTTTGGGAGCAAAGGCTCTGTTTAGTTTACCTTGATTTTATCACCTTTTGATTAATATCTCCAAACGAAAGCCTTAAAAAAAATACATTATATTTCCATCCCTCTCCAACCTTAGACCTGGATGTTGTTTAGGATCCAAAGAATGATCATGAGCACAAACACTACAGGAATTTGTAACTAATACTAGTTTTCTAGTACTAGAATTTGTACTAGTTTTCTTAACTAGTAGCCAGCTTTAATCCATTCAAGAATCTCCCCATGCTCCCCAAAAAGTTCTATACTCCTTTTGTTTGGTTAAAACCCATCTGAGGCTGGCTCACTTGGGAGAGTGTGGTGCTGATAACACCAAGGCCATGGGTTTGGATCCCTATATAGGGATGGCTGGTTGGCTCACTTGGGAGAGCACGATGCTGACAACACCAAGTCAAGGGTTAAGATCCCCTTACCGGTCATCTTTTTAAAAAAAATTTTTTTTTTAAAAGAAAAATATTATAAACAATCCTTTACCATACTTTTTTTGCATCTTACTCACATTTTCTGGATCACAGCCTAATCCATCAAACGCATGTGAGTATGTAAGGCTGTCTAGAATAACATGTTCAATCTGGCCAGACACTACATCAACTCAAGGTCCCAAAGAAACTCCCAGTGAGAATATTCATCTGCCAACCTAGGTGGGTACCCAAACTGCACTGTGCTCCAAGTTAACATCAGTGTGGTGTTATCTTATATCTAAAGCGTTGCCTTGTGCCCAGATCTTGGTGTGTATTGTCACAGGCACAGATGACATTGTCTATCTTCCAGCATTGCTAGAGAAATACCACTACAGTCATTCCTTGGAGTGAACTTCTACAGGAGCACACAACTCCCAAACAAGGTTTTCCCAAATGAACAATTATTGGATACAAAAGAAATATTTTCTGATTCATTGTCCCCGTACATTGGGACAATGTACAAAGTAGAATCATGACTCTCATACAAATATACAATAAATATGTGTCAAATATTTTATTTAAATTATTAATTATTAAGGGAATGATTAAGATGTTATAACCAGTCCAAGGGAGAAGCCAAAGTACAGACACATATATAATCAATCAAGAATGCTGGGCCGGCCTGGTGGCGCACTGCTACAGTGCGCCGCTTGAGAGCGAGGCGGCATTCCCGCCGAGGGTTTGGATCCCACATACAGACCGGTTCCCGCTCACTGGCTGAGCGAGGGGTGGGCACGGCACCGAGGGTTGTGATCCCGTTGCCGGTCCCGGTCCGGTACGGGCGCGACACTGAGGGTTGCGATCCGTTGCCGGACACGAAAGAAGACAAAAAGGAAAAAAAAAAAAAAAAGAATGCTGAAGGCTGGCTGGTTAGTTCACTTGGTTAGAGTGTGTTGTTGACTAAGATCAATGGTTCGGATCTCCATACCAGCTAGCCACCAAAAACAAAACAAAACAAAAGATACTAACAGATGCAAAACTGGCTTCTGCCAGACAAAATTCATTTGAGTTACTATGTTTTCTATAATTTTAGAGTTGTAAAATAGCTCAGTAAAAGAAAATGAAAGGTGCAAAACCCTGTAAAAAAAAAAAAAAAAAGATAACTTGAAGAGTTGTACTGGACAATGCCTAGTATTCACTGAAATAAATCCAGTAATCTTTTTTTGACCATTTCAAAAGCCTTCACAGTCTTCCTTGACAATCTCCCTTCCCCTTTGTGATCATATAGTGATCTCAAAGATTGCAGGGGCTGGCTGATTAGAGCACAGTGCTGATAACAGCAAGGTCAAGGGTTCGGATCCCATACCAGCTAGCCAAGAAAAAAAAAATAGTCTCAAAGATTATTTCTGTATGCACAAAAAGGGCCAGTCTTGTTAGGTTTGGCCTGATTATGCAGCAAGTGTTAACCATGTAATAACTAATCTCTCCTCCTTGGCTTTGCTTCGCAAATCTAGAGTCATATGATATTAAACAAGTACTAAGGACACCATATTAACTTCTGTCAAAGAATATTGAACTGGACGTTTCTTTTTTTTTTTTTTTCTTTTTGGCTTCTGGCCAGTACAGAGATCAAACCCTGGACCTTGGTGTTATCAGCAACATGCTCTAACCAACCGAGCTAACCAGCCAGTCCCACACAACTGAACTCTAAAACTTTCACTTATATGTTAAACTGAGGCTATGAAACAATGCCCAGGAAACTCTTGTCACCGTATTACACCTGCAATATTTATAAATTTGAGTAAAGTCCTCTTTTCTTGAAGTCCCTAAAATTCTCTAAGGTTCCTGACCTCTCTCAGGTTACATCTCTCATGAAGTAATCTTATTTACTATCTGTGAGGCAGGAATCCCATAAGTTAGGCACCAAGCCAGGTTTCCTTGGACGGTTTTGTAGGCATTTCCTCCATAAGTAAAGTCTTTTTTTTTAATAAAGTGGATTATCATACATGATTAAATAAGCATCACTCTCAAATATGACACTCCAGCTAAGGCTTTGGATACACAATTTGTCCAATTATGAGGGGTCTTAAAATAGTTCATAAAAATGCATATTATGAAAAACTATGCATGGATTTCAAAATCTTTCTGCATCAAAATAAACTCCTACTAACTTGCTATAATATGTCTGAATAAAATATAGTTTGAGGCATGAAGAAGGATAAGACATCATTTTGAAAAGTGCCCCTGTCATACCAACATGAATTCTGCTAAAATTGAAGCAAGAACAAACATCAAATTTATGGTGAAGCTTGGGCAGAAGAATGATGAAATTTTCAATACTTTATAAAAAGTTTGTGGGAACAATGGTCTAAAGAAATCAGCAGTTTCAGGCCAGCCCGGTGGTGCACTGCTACAGTGCGCCGCTTGGGAAGTGCGGCGGTGCTCCCGCTGAGGGTTCGGATCCCACATACAGACCAGCTGCTCACTGGCTGAGCGAGGTGCGGGAGCAACACCGAGGGTTGCGATCCCGTTGCCGGTCCCGGTCCGGTACAGGCGCAACACTGAGGGTTGCGATCCGATGCCAGTCACGAAAAAAAGACAAAAAAAAAAAAAAAAAAAAAAAAAAAAAAGAAATCAGCAGTTTACAAATGGATAATGCATTTTAAGAAGGGATGAGACAACATTGAAGGTGAAGCCCAAAGTGGTAGAACATCCACATCAATTTGTGAGGAAAAAATTAATCTTGTTCATACCCTAATTGAAGAGGAATGATGATTAACAGCAGAAAAACACCAAGATCCAGGGTTCGATCCCTGCACCAGCCAGTCTCTCTCACACACACACACACACACACACACACAAAATAGTCAACACCATAGACATCTCAGTCTTAACCAATTCTGACTGAAATATTACAGTTGAGCAAACTTTTCTCTCAATGGGTGCCAAAACCATTGCACCCAAATCAGCTGCAGACAAGAGCAGAGCTTTCCATGGAGATTTTAAACAAGTGGGATCAACATCCTGAAGCATTTTTTCAAAGAATTGTAACAGGGAATGAAACATGGCTTTACCAGTACGATCCCGAAGACAAACCACAATTAAAGCAATGTCTACCAAGAGGTGGAAGTGGTCCAGTCAAAACAAAAGTGGACTGGTCAAGAGCAAAGGTCATGACAACAGTTTTTTGGGATGCTCAAGGCATTTTGCTTGCTGACTTCCTGGAGGATTAAAGAACTATAACATCTGCTTATTATAAGAGAAAGTTAGCTAAAGCATTAGCAGAAAAATGCCTGAGAAAGCTTCACCAGTGAGTCCTTCTCCATCCATGACAATGCTCCTGCTCATTTCTCTCCTAGAACAAGGGCAATTTTGCAAGAGTTTTAATGGGAAATCATTAGGCATCCACCGTACAGTCCTGATTTGGCTCCTTCTGACTTCTTTTTGTTTCCTAATCTTAAAAATCTTTAAAGGGCACCCATTTTTCTTCAGTTAATAATATAAACAAGACTGCATTGACATTGTTAAATTCCTAGGACCCTCAGTTCTTTAGGGATGACCTAAATAGATGGTATCATCACTTACAAATGTGTCTTGAACTTGATGGAATTTATGTTGAGAAATAGTTTATATTTTTATTTTTATCTTTTAATTCCATTTTTCCATGAACTTTTTGTTTTTTGTTTTTTGTTTTTTGTTTTTTGTTTTAAAAGATGACCAGTAAGGGGATCTTAACCCTTGGCTTGGTGTTGTCAGCACCACGCTCAGTCAGTGAGTGAACTGGCCATCCCTATATAGAATCCGAACCCATGGCCTTGGTGTTATCAGCACCGCACTCTCCAGAGTGAGCCGCGAGCTGGCCCCTTTTCCATGAACTTTTTGAAGTCCCCTCATATATCTTGGTAAAAAAAAAGGAGGGCAGATTTTTATTGAACATATGCAAATACTACATTGCCATGAAAAATAAGAAGATTAAGGTTTTTATTACATTAAAAAAAACTTTTTAGATATAATTCACATACTGTAAATTTTACCTTGTTAAATAAAGTATACAATTCAGCAGCCTTGAGCATTCATAAAGTTGTGCAACTATCACCACTACCTAATTCTTGCACATTTTCATCAATCCAAAAAGAAAACTCTATACCCATTAGCAGTCTTTCCTCACTCCCCCCACCTCCAGCTCCTGGCAACAACTTCCACCTACTTTTTTTTTTTTTTTTCCTTTTTGTCCTTTTTTACTGACCGGCAATGGGATTGCAACCCTCGGTGTTGCGCCCGCACCGTGCTCAGCCAGTGAGCGGGAACCAGTCTCCACATGGGATCCGAATCCTCGGCGGGAGCACCACCGCGCTCCCAAGCGGCACACTCTCCAGTGTGCCACCGGGCAGGCCCTTCCATCTACTTCTGTCTGCTTCTTTCTCTATGGATTTTCCTACTCTGGACATTTTATGTAAATTGACTTATACGGCCTGTTGTGTCTGATTTTTTCCACCTTTTATAATATCATGTAATGATATTATAAAATCATTATAATTTTCTTTCTAGGGAACTTTCAAACTGTTTTTCAATGATTCTGCATTGTTTTACATTCCCACAAGCAATGTGTGAGGGTTCCATTTCCTCCACATCTTCGCCAACTCTTGTATTGCCTGTCTTTTTTATTATATCCATCCCAGAGGATGTGAAGTGTTATCTCATTGCAGGTTTAATTTGCATTTCCCTAATGATTAATCATGTTGAGCATCATGTGTTTATTGGCCATTTGTACATCATCTTTGGAGAAATGTCTATTCAGATCCTTTGCCCTTTTTTTTTTTTTTTTCCTTAATCCTATATAGGAATGACCTGTAAGGGGATCTTAACCCTTGACTTGGTGTTGTCAGCACCACGCTCAGCCCGTGAGCGAACCGGCCATTCCTATATAGGGATCCGAAACCCTGGCCTTAGTGTTATCAGCACCGCACTCTCCTGAGTGAGCCACAGGCCGGCCCCCTTTGCCCATTTTTAATTGGATTATTTTATTGTTGATTTTAAGAGTTTTAAATATATTTTCTGGATACTAGACCCTTATCAGATATATGATTTGCAAATATTTTCTCCCATTCTGTGGACCGCCTTTTTACTTTCTTGGGTCCTTTGAAGCACAACAATTTTTAACTTTGATTAAGTCCAATTTATCTATTTTTTTTTATTTTATTGCTTGTGACTTTGGTATCATATCTAAGAAGCCATTGCCTAATGCAAGGTCATGAAGATTTACACCTATGTTTTCTTCTAAGAATTGTATAGCTTTAGCTCTCGGTAAGAGTTTTTTTTAACTCAAGTAGGGTGTCAGTGAGAATCATTTATCATTTTAAATATTTTACTTCATTAACAAAATCAGACTCTAATAAATTGTGGGTTAGAGATAGCTTAAGAAGAAAAATAAAGGGCTTTCTCCTAAGTCCAGGAAGTAGAACATCAAAATGATGATATTCCATTTTTTCACTCAACAATGAAATTTCCCATCAGTTCATTCAAACTATGTAATTCTTGTTCCACTGAACTTTGAGGGTGAAAACATATTATGGACAGTGAGGGAATTGACAAATTACCAGAGACTTACATAAACATATAATATCTGAAATATTTATAATAATATTTAAGTATACAAACCTAACCTAGGGACACCTGAGTTCCTCTACTGATTGAAAACTCTTTACATGTAATTTTCATGATAGAAACACATCAAACAAATCTAATTATTTTTAACATCTCTTTTTTTATAGGATAAATGAAAGAACAAATCTTTGTTAGTTTTACAGTGCCCACTGGGAAATCTCAAGGACAGTTTTAGGTATCTTTTATAAGATACTTTGACAGTTTTATTTATTTTTCTTAAATTTGGGGAACAAACCTGAAAAGGCAAAATCAAAACTTGTCAAAAGAAATTTGGGCACTTGATTGAAATTGGATCACAGTGGGGGAGAGGACATGGAAACCTGAGAAGCAATACTTGGCTACCTGTTTAATCAGTGTGACAATGAAGCATTTTAAAATAACTATAAAGGAACATAATTGTAAAAAACATTAGCTCTTTCATAAATGAGGAATCTTTGCTCTTTTTTTCCTTAAATAAGGACATGTAAAGTCAGTATAAGGGCAGAAAATGACTCTGGTAAAACCCTGAAACTCTGTTATCTAGGCAGATTACACAGAAGATAAAGGAAAATCTTTCATATTGTAGCAAAGGCATTAATCAGGAAACCAGGGAAGCAAGACCATAGAACCTGAGTGAACTATGCCAAAATTTTAACCCATTTCATAGATTCTCTTCAGACACAGTGCTATAAACCAAGGCAATTAAAATTCTCTTTTAAAGTTTCATGTCCTAGAAAAAGCTGACATTATAGGATTGCCTTTTTTACTCTTAACTTCTCATGAGTGTGCAAGGAAGTTTTCCAGAAGCTACATGACTTATGATAACACAGATTGAATGCAGGAGATATGAGAATCCAGCTATGTTCTATCAGCCAGATATCAAAGACATTTACAAAAATTTAAAACAACACAACTCTTCTCACTATTTTTAAAAAATATAATTAGTTTCTATTAAATATGTTATTTGGGTGAGCATGCAATCAGTTCATCATTGCTATTTTTTTTCTCTTTTCTTCTTTTTTTGGCAACTGGCCAGTAAGGGGATCCAAACCCTTGACCTTGGTGAACGTTGGTGCTATCAATACCATACTATTACCAGCTGAGCTAACCAGCCAGCTCCATCATTGCCATTTTTGAAAAGAATCAAATACTTTAAAGATTTCTCAGTTTTCATTTCTCATAGTCTATATGCTGATAAATATAATCTACTTAAGCGAAAGCTGTTTGGTTGTCCTTAAAAGTTTTGAGAATGTAAAGGATCCTGAGACCAAAAAAGAATGTTTGAGCATATTTGTATTAGGATAAAACTACTTTCTTTTCCTTGAAAAACAAAGCACACAAATAGTTATATTTCTTTGTCACCAATGTTCACAGTGTGGTCTCAACTACCCATTGTTATAACTTTTAATCAAAGTGGTTAACTTCTATTTCACATAGAAAATTGGAGTATGGCAGATAATAGAAAACAGATTAATATAAAGGAGAGTTTTAGCAGACTAGCAAAGCTCATGAACACACATAACACAGCTTTCTACAGCCATATACATCCCATGTGGCAAACATGAACACATTCATTAGTTAACCCAAAGATGTAGCCTCTCAATATGAACCAGGATTCTTAAAATATTTCTAAATTAACAGTTTCTGTAAGAAAAATTTATTTTAGTTTAGCGTATTTAAAATGTTAGAAGTTAGGGCCGGCCCGGTGGCGCACTGGAGAGTGCACCGCTTGTCCCGCCAAGGGTTCGGATCCCATGTGGAGACCGGTTCCCGCTCACTGGCTGAGCGCGGTGTGGGCGCAACACCGAGGGTTGCGATCCCGTTACTGGTCAGTAAAAAAGACAAAAAGGGAAAAAAAAAATGTTAGTAGTTAAAAGTCCTTATACAATGGCAATTTTAGAGACATTTGGTTTATATAAGCACTTATTTAACTCTATAAGCCAATCTGAATGGAGCTCCTTTAAGTGATTACATAATCTGATTTATTAATACTTCCTGAAGATAAGAAACATTTCATACTCTTTAAGTCTATGTGTCTATAATTCAGAGTCCTTTCTGAATTATAAACACATAGACACAAAGACACATAGGTAGAGACATATAGAAAACTTATAGATTCAGTTCTACAACTTCAGCCATAAGTCAAGAGTAAACACAGAAACACAAAAAGTCACCAGGGCTGATATCAAAAAGTTGTTCTCCTCAATGATCACAAAATTCTTAATTGATTTGAGCTCAAAATAGACAAGAAAACAAAAAAATCTAGCAAAACCAGATCTCCTGTCATCTGTCACCCAACAGAAAACAAATCTCTATCATCCATTTATAGAGATCACCAAATACATCAGCCCATAAAACCAAATCCCCAATCATCGCTGCCACCAATAGGGAATACTTACTTGTCATATGCAAAACAGAAACAAAACAAAGTACAAAATCAACAGAAAAGAAAAATCCCACAGAAACAGAGAGTCAGGAAAGTTAAAATTCTACTGCCCCTTGGGATTATTCTGGGATACAAAGAAAATATATGCCTGGGCTTAACCTGTGAGGTATGCTTTTTCAGCTATGCACTTTTCCTGGCTTTGTCATTGGGCATCTCAGTAATGACTGCAAAAAGGGCTAGGAATAATTTTTTTTAAAGGTAAAACTATGACTATCATACAAATATAAATTTAACATATACCAAAGCTTTAATTCATTGATTAATGGGAGAATCAGTAAAACTCTACAAAGGGTTCAAAGGAGAATCTAAAAAACAGACATACATAGGCCATCAGGGATGCTGAAATTAATTTGTTAATAGATATAGAATGGACCTCTTAAGGAGGGAGAAAAATCAATTGCCTCTCCACCAGACAAAATTTATTTTTATTCCTTCAGTTTCCTCCAACTTAACAGTGTTTAAAATAGCTCCATTAAGAAAATGAAAGATACAGACCCCTGTAGTATAAGGTGGTCTGGAAGAGTTCACTAAAGAATTCTTCATATTCCATTGAAAAGATGCCTAGTAATCTTTTTTTTTTTTTTTTTTTGCCCCATTTGAAAATCTTTCACAATTTTGCTTGACAACACAATGAAATACTATTAAGACATAAAAAAGAATAAGAAACTGTTTTATGTAAGGATGTAGAAAGATCTGTACTATTATTAAATGAAAAAAAAATAGTAAGGAGAAGAGATAGTCCCATAAATATAAAAATGGTGTGGGGATAAAGAATATATACATTTTGGTATACATATGAATAAAATATTTTTGGAAATATTTAAAAAATACTAACATTATTTGTTGCCTCTAGCAAGGGTAACAGGGTGACCAGGGATCAGTGATCAGGAGAAACTTTTCAGTACATATATAACCTTCTACGTTTTTGAATATTGAAACTTGAGATTATATTTCCTAGGCAATAAATTAAATTTTTAAAAAAGTAAATATAGCATAAAGCTTGAATACCTCCATTTTCCAGGTAATCATGAAAATCTCCTTCTTCTTTTCCAAGTTTCTTTCCCTAACCTAGTTCCTAATTCTTCATATTTGTTTTTAGATGCATAAGGTATAATATGATTAAATAACCATATTCTTATAACCCCACTTTCATTATAATTTCATAGCAAAACCTTGATACTAATAGGCAAATTTTTAAGAATGCCTTGATTATTAAAGCAGTAAATTTTATGCTATGTACATTTTGCCACAATTTTCAAAAAACAAATACCTCGAGTTTTCCAGGTACTGAGATGATTCTTTTCCCTGCAGTATGTCTGAGCTGAGTCTCTCTTTCCATAACAGAAAAATTTCTCCCTGTGTTTGTCAAACTTAGGATGCGTGAAGAATGCTGGGTTAGAAAGAAGCCTATGAAGGGCGGGGAAGAGAACTAGGCTGATATAAGGGGAATCTTCCCAAGCCAGTGCCTAGCATATTGTAGCAGATTAATAAATCTTTGTTGACTAAATTAATGAATTGCTTCTCCTAATAGTCATTTAGCACCATTTTCATATTTGAAATACTTGATCCATTCATGCAATATTTGTCCTGGTTCTCTGATTCATCAGTCAGAGATCAGGCTGTCATAAACCTTGAGAGGTAAATACCCCTGGATTCCATTTGGAGGAAGATGTATTCAACTAGTTCCTATACAAAGGATTAATTTGAGAGACTGACTTACTCCTGTCTCCTGTAAAGATTAGAAAAAGTTGTTTGCGGCTCCAGAAATTCTCACATTAATTCTGTGTGCACATCTCATGGCAGTAACACTCCCTTTTAATCTAGCAGCAAATGAAGTTTAACCTAAAATTATCAGAGAAGAAAGGGAACATTTTCTGTCCTAGGTGACACCACAAAAAAACAGTTATGTTCTAAGAAATTCTTTGAATAGAGAATTAAAATCTTAAAACTCACAAATAAACCACACGAGATTTCCCAAATCTTTTCCCATGCACTAATATATTCAAATAGCACAACTCTGACACCATGTGGTAAAAAAAAAGGTGTAAGCTCTTTGACTAAAAAATATTGTAGATGGTATTGTTATGGGGTATTTGGCAGACCAAAAAATTTACAGCCTTTCAGTCAGTGATGTGTTATGGTCTAAGACTCATTGTCAGTTCTATTTTCCATTTAACCATTTTAAAGAATATTTCCATTCTTCCTACATAGAGTTACTGTGAGAATTAGACAAGTTGATTTAAAAAAAAATTTTTTAAGGGCTAAATAAATGTTAATTCTTGTTAATGCCTAATTTCACATCTGCTAAGTGATAGGGGCGTTAATTAAGATGTCCTTGTCCTCCAGGTGCAGGAGTGAAGACTGGGAAGCAAAGGAAGAACCAAATGAAACAAAGTGTTAACAGTTGCTACGATCGATTGACGTGTTTAATAGAAAGAGGGAAGGCACACAAAAAGGAGCGATCAGTTCTATTTGAGTGCTTTCTCTGAGAAGTTTTCCTTCAGGTATAAACCTTTAGCAACTATAGTAGTAATCTATGATCTCACACATTGGCCATTTAGGATTGACCCAGAGCTGGATAGCTGTCACAGGATGGGTCCATCAAATCTTTTCTTCCAAGGATTTGAATTTGAAGTTTTGATAGATTTGTCAGTCTGAAATGTTCACATGAGCTGAGGATGTAAACTGTTGTACTATAAAGGTAGTCACGTGCACAGAGAAATAGGACAGGCCTGTGAGTATGGGCGAAAAACACACAGTTTCTCCTCTGCTCTTGCAGCACAATCATCAACACAGAAGACTTCTGCGACCAAATGTGTGGGGATTTCTCCCCACTGGCAAGCAAGCAATGAATTTTCCAGCAGACACCAGCTGGGTGCCCTCCAATTCAATTCAGACATTATCTACCTAGAGATAAAAGTGAGATCGCACAGGTTGAGGGCTCAGTCCCCAAGACTGCCCCTCCCCACTTCTGATGCCAATTTCAAATCACAGGATGTTTTACCTGTGCTTCTGACCAACTGGCTATAAATAGGGGTTCCCACAACCCCCTCCTCAGGTTCGACTGCTTTGCTGAGTGGCTCACAGAACTCAGGGAAACACATTTACTGGTTTATTATAAAGGATATTACAAAGGACACAGATGAAGAGATGCACGGGGTGAGGTATGGGAGAAGGGGCGCAGAGCTTCCATGCCCTCCCCTGCCACCCTCCAGAAACCTCCACGTGTTCAGCTATCCAGAAGCTCTCTGAACCCTTTCCTCTGGGTTTTTATGAAGGTTTCATTTCCTAAGCATGATGGCTAAATCATTAGCCATTGGCGATCAACAGAACCTTCAGCCCCTCGCCTTCCCCGGATATTGGGGGTGGGATTGCCTCGGTTCTTTCTGGTGACCAGGTGACCAGCCCCCATCCTAAAGCTACGTAGGGGCTGCCAGCCATCAGTCAACTCATTAGCCCACAGAAAGACACCACGTTGGAGATTCGAAGGATTTTAGGAATTGTATGTCAGGAGACCAGGATGAAGATAAAGTATATATTTCACAATATTACAGCCTGCCTACAGAGAAAAACAAATCAGAAGTTCAGAGAAAGGCAGAGATGAAAAGAGATCATGTGTCTCCAGAAAGACACAAGGTCATCGTCTAAGGAACAAGCTGTCTGGAGTCTTAATGGTTTTCCAATACTTGGTTCAAGACCTGAGAATGATACCCTATATCCTCATAAAAAATTTCCCCTCCTTGCTAAATCTTGCCTTAGTGAGTTTTTTATTTTCCTCTAATCTTGGCTTAGACTCTGGATAAGTTCAAACATTAACTTCCCACACCTAATATTTATCCTGAACAATTAAAATTCTATTCTTTTAAATATCTGGGTTACCACTGTTAAATATATAATTTTACACTATAGGACAGAGGCTGTTTTCACCAATGGAGTAGCTATATTTTTGTAGGACATAAAAGACTATCAATTTTTCTTTGATTAAGAGGAAAATAGATTTATGTAAACCCACAGAGAAAAACATATTTGAATTTAAAATTCTACAAATATTTAACTAGAACATTCTTCCTAGTTAGTTAAATTAATATATAGGCATATTGTGCAAATTTATGTCTCACAAGCACAAATATATTAAGGTAAAACTATGACAGAAAAATAACTCATCTAGGGGGCTGGCCGGTTAGCTCAGCTAGTTAGAGCACAGAGTTACAGTGGCAAGGTCAAGGGTTCAGATCCCTGTACCAGCCAGCTGCCAAAAAAACAAATAAATAAAATAAAATTTAAAATACTTCATTTAGTGTGGAGTAGAGATTAAGTAAGGGGGACGGTTAAGTTTCTGGCAAACCAACTCCTCACAATTTATATATGTGTACACCATAGTCATTGTATTTAAATATATATAAATCAAATTTTGTAAGTAATCTTCAAATTTAGAATACACAGAAATTTTTAAGAAAGGAATCATCAATCACCTCACCACCAAAAGATATTTGTTCCATTTTTACACTCAAATATAATTTTTACATAGACCATAATGAATGCACAAGGCTTTTTTTGTTTTGGAGGGGTTTTCTCTGCTGCTCGCCAGTAACAGGGATCAAACTGTAGACCTTAATGTTATCAACACTAAGCCCTAACCGACTGAGCTAACCAGCCAGCCCAATCCACAAGTTTTTACCTTGCTTCTTTCCCTAATAATTTGTGAACATGTTCTTCATTGTTAAACAATCTTCAAAAATAACATTTTTGATGATTAAAAGTTGGGAGAATGGTAGGAGAAAGAGAGAGGTTGTCCATACAACCTGAGCCCTGTTCATCCACCCCAAATATCCTATTTTTAAAATGCTCTCATTCTGTATGAAAGCTTTTAGAGACACATGGGGCCAAGTACAGTGCCTTTGTATACATATAGATATTCCCCTACATCATGCACAAATAGGGACGACATGTAGGGTCAGTGGTCTGCTGACCAAACAGGAGTGGAAAAGAGGTGAACGTATCACACCAGCATTCTACTCCAATTTTTAGGTTACTGCTATGAGTTACTCAAATGTAGGGCCATGTTTTATTCATAATTTGCATCCCCCAAAATTATCTACCCTAAAATATACATGAATAATAAAAGAGATAATAATCTCAATTTAGAATAAAATGTATCTTCAGGATGTCTACTCAAGTCTTTCAAACCCTTTACATTTACATGTGATCAGCTAGAACTGCTATTCTACATTCTATGTAAATTCCTAATCTTTCTCAATCTTTTTGATCATCTACTAGAAGTTTTTCACATTGTCACCTCTGCTTTGATGTTTGTTTCTACACAATCTATTTCTGTTTTGCACCAAGACGCAGGCATGAAATTCAGCCTTTTTCCTCTATTCAAAACACGTATTAAAAGAGAGAGAGAGAGAGAAATTACTCATCACATTTTTTTATGATTCCAGTAGAATATACTGAGGAATGAGAGAGGGGATGTGTCTCAGGAAAAAAGTTTTACAGCATAAACAAATTCAAATAACACAGTGAACATTACTGTTCTCAAAATTTCTCTAAAGATTGCACTGGTAATTTTCAGCAGTTGTTTTGCTCCTTTGGCCTTAAGCTATCCCCTTTCATCTCTATCCTATTTCTCATTTCTTCCTTTCCAAATTGCTCCAAGAATTCCAAATTTTTCTCCCTCTACTATGGAGCACTGGTCAACAAACCTAAGAAGGGGATAAGCAGAACAATAATACCTTCAGTGTAACAGGATATAAACATCTGGTTTAAAAAACCAAGAATAAAGTAGTTAATTCCCTCTTCGCCTCCCAGAAATCACTTAAAAAACACCAAGGTAAGAAGAAAAGAGATGCACAATTCATCTTTTATGAGACCAGAAACAGCTGATATCCAAGCCACAGTATATTTTTTAGAGAGGCCAAAATCAGAGAAGATAAAATAAAGTCAAGAGGAAAGATAAAGTGTATGTCTGTTGCTACAAACCTCAGAAAAAATTAGCAATGTACACTTCTCATAGGTAAAGGCTATTAGAATTCTCCAGAGAAACAGAATAAATAGGAGATATATATAAAATATACAATATAAAATATATGTACTAATATATAAATATATAATATATTAATATATACATATAATTAATGTATACATATAATATATTAATATATTATATATTTCCTATTGGTTCTGTTTATGTGTGTGTGTGTATATATATATATATATATATATATATATATATATATATACACATATACATATATATATACACACACACACACAAGGAGATTTATTATAAGGAATTACCACACATGATTATGGGGGCAGGCAAACCCCAAGATCTGCAAGGCAGGTCAGCAAGCTAGAGTCCCAGGAGAGCTGAGGGTCTACTTCCGGTCTGAGTCTAAAGGCCTAAGAACCAGGAGAACTGATAGTGTGGTTTCCATCCAAATGCTGGCAGGCTTAAGACCTAAGAAAAGCTGATATTTTAGTTCAAATCCACAGGCAGTCAAGCAGGAAAAATACTCTCTTACTCAGGAACAGTCTTTTTTGTTCTACTTAGGCCATCTACAGATTGGATGAGGCCCACCCACATTGTGGAGGGAAATCTGCTTTACTTGGTTTATCTATTTAAATGTTAATCTCATCCAAAACACCCTCACAGAAATACCCAAAATAATGTTTAACCAAATATCTGGGCACTCCATGGCCCAGTCAAGTTGACACATAAAATTAACCATCACAGACACACACTCAAGGTATAAAATTGAAATCACTTGTCAAAAACAGGAGACATAACAGGCATAGACTCTAACAAGAACACCCCTTTTGATCCAGAAAGCAGAAAAGGAAGAGCTAAATGGTAAATAACATATATAAACCAGATTTGTAGGGAGCAGTCTGCCCCCATACTAGGGGACTGATGAGAGGTAAGGACTAAAGGAAGGAAGGGAGAAAGGAAGGGGATGGGAGGAGAGGGCAAGAAAGACTTGGCTTCCAGGGAAAATATTTTCAAACCTGAAATGTGGTCCTTATGCCTTTCACATGTAGGCCTCCAGAAATATCTGAACCTAGAAAAATTCACTTCATTTACAGATGAAAAATTAAAATGGAACCAGCATAGAACTCATTCGTGTGATATTATATCTCAAAGAGGGATGGTAAGGAAATGAATAGTAAAAATAGGGCAAATGAGGAGCGCTTACCAGAAAATATTGCCATGGAGCATACAAGAAATATGATCAAACATTTTGCCACAAATTATAAAACATAATGAAGTAATTGCAACTATCATGCAAACAAAACTAAGATAGGAGAAATCTAGAAAGAGATTATGAAATAATAATAAACCATAAACCACTGACAAATAAATCACTAGCCAATCTCACCAAGAATTTTAAAAACGTAGTGGAAGAAAGCATAAATATACATAGTATAAGAGAAGAAAATAACCATAGATAAAAAAAGAAGTTAAAATATTATTAAAAACTAACTTGTTCATATCAAATACATTTTTAAAACTGGATAAAATGGATAATTTTCTAAGACAGTAAAACTTACCAAAACAGGCTAGAGATAAAGTGAAAAATCTAAACAAACCAGTTACCATAGAAGAAAAAAGAAAAAAAAACTATCAAAGAGAACTCCCTCTAAAAAGAAAAAGAAAAAAAAAAAATCCCTGATCAATTCACAAGGAAATTTTACCAAATCTTTAAAGAATAGATTATTCTGATGTTATTAAATTATCCCACAGCATAGAGAAGGAAAATTTAACAGATTTTTTTTTTATGAAACAAATACAACATTGATAGTAAAACTTAAAGATTAGACAAAAGGGGGTCTGGCCAGTTAACTCAGTTGGCTAGAGTGCAGTCTTATAACACCAAAGCCACAGTTTCAGATCCCTGTACCTGCCATCCGCAAAAAAAACCAAAACTGCACAAAAGAAGAATACCACAAGCAAAACCTCATAAATATCATTTCAAAAATGCTAAACATAATATTAGTAAAGAGAACCCAGCAGCACATTAAAGGAACAACAGACCATGATCAACTGTGGTTTACTCCAGGAATGCAAAGATGAATCAGTTTTTCAAAAAGTCTTTTGAAATATGACACAAACCCAAAACCAGAAAATAAAGATTTAGAAATCCAACCACATTTTAAAAATCTAAAATATCTGCACATAAAAACCACTATAGGGGTCCAGAAGATGGCGACGGGTCTGGAGTGAGCGTGCCAGAGGACAGAGAGAGCCTGTGAAGTGTGCGCTGTGCTGCCAGAGTACTATTTGCATTTCCAAGAGCAACAAAAAACAAATAAATCACTGATCAACTAATCTACAACGAAAAAAAAGCAA
>NW_007727138.1:0-737 GCF_000696425.1 Galeopterus variegatus | reverse complement strand
GGGAGAGGGGTGACCGGGGTGCCCCCGAGCCCGCTTGATCCTGCCGGAGAGCTGACGGCCTGAGGGCGCCGAGCCGGCTCACGCCGGGGGGAATTCAAAGAGGAACTGTGTGCTGTGGGATCCTCCCCCGGGGGGCTCATGCCCTGGTGTGGGAGATAACTCAACCACACAGGGGGCTGCAATACTGGGGAGAAGGTGGGAGGCCCAGAGAGGACCTTGACCAGGGCCACAGGAACACCCACAGTGTCCGTGGTGGAGGCCTGAGACCCCTTCGGGGCCGGGCGGGGCTGAGAGATGAGAATTGCAGAAGACACGCCCCAGCCCTGTACTGAGCGCACAGAGAGGGGAGGGGTCTGGCAAAGGAGGAGGAGTCTCGGTAAAAAAGACGCACCCTCTGGGAGGCCCCATCGTGTGCACACAGAGAAGGGAAATGCCCGGATAGCGAGGCGGAGACTTACAGATCTCACACACCCTGTTGGGTTGGCAGGACAGGATCCAGCTGCCAGGGCCAGATCTCAAGGATCAGGGAGAACTCCCAGAGCTGACCAGTGAGGAAACTTCTCGGTAAGGCCCAAGTCCCAAGGCAAACACACGAATAGAACACTAAGGGCCATCTGAACAGTCACCGAGTAGGCAAACCAAATTGACAAACACAGCCATACCTTAGTTAGCCGGTGGGTCAAACCTGTGCACAGTGAAACTCCCTGCCAAAATGAGTAAACATCTAAAAAAAGATA
>NW_007727137.1:464277-470104 GCF_000696425.1 Galeopterus variegatus | reverse complement strand
GTTGCCAGTCCCGGTCCGGTACGGGCGCGACACTGAGGGTTGCGATCTGTTGCCGGTCACGGACGGAAAAAAAAAAATCACACCTTTGCTAGAATAAGTCAGAAACAGCAAGGGGCAGAATATCAAATTACTAGGAGAGGAAAGGCTTGAGATAATTTCGGGGCAAGACAAAGCGATTAAAGCAATAATTTTTCATTCAGTTATTATTTGCTGAGCACCCGCTTCATGCCACACACCATTCTAGAGGCTGGAAAGTAAGGAAACACAGTCTGTGAGCTCGGAGTTTACAGCCTAGCAGGGAGGGGAGAGAGAACAATACACAATGTCACGTGGTGTTAAGTGCTTTGAGGACAAAACCATGAGGGTAAGGGGACAGAGTGATAACAGAGAGGGGCACTGTTTAGGGAGGTCAGGGAAGGAGGCATAGGCAGGAACATGAAGGTAGGCAAGGAGGCTGCATCCCTGTGTAGGACCTCGAAGGGCCTGTGAGAACATTGGCTTTGCCTCTGGAGGGCTCTGAATGACCTGAGCTGACCTTTGTTCAAAAGGATCCCAAGGGCTGCTGTGTGGTGAGAGGTGGAAGAGGAGGTTGGAGATGTGGAGGGTGAGCACACCCTGCAGGAAAGTTCCCCCTGGATAACACCACCGTGTGGATTAGTGTGTTTCATTGCATATAACAGAATACCTGAAACTGGGTAATTTATAAACAAATGAAATGTATTTTTTAAGTTTATTTCTTAAGTTTTGGAGGCTGGGAAGTCCACAGTCCAAGGGGTACATGTGGTAAGGGCCTTCTTCTGGGTGGGAACTCTCTACAGGGTCCCATGGCAATGCAGGGTGTCACATGGTGAGGACTGCACGAGGAAGAGAGCTAACCTCACTTGCTCACATGCCACTTCATGTGGCATAAAGTGGGTGCTTGGCCATCAGAACTGTGCCCACTACTCAATGAATGGATTAATCCATTTACAAGGACACAGTCCTCGAGATCTAATCACCTCTCGAAGGCCCCACCTTCCACCACCACATTGGGAGTTAAGTTCCAACATGCCTTTGGGGGGGGGGGGCATTCAAACCACAGCACCATGTTCCAAAAAACCTGATACAGCGTGATTCACTCTGAGACCTATTTTTGCCTGCTATTAAACTTCAAGGATTAATGTAGCCATTTTTCAGAAAAAGCATATCGCATACAAGGAGGAAAAAAAAATTGCTTGGCCTCTGATTTCTCCAACAACATTCAAAGCTTGAAGCCAAAATCCTCAGGGAAAGAAAGTATAACCTACGAACTCCTTCCCCAGCCAAGTTCTTACACAAGTATAAAGGACTCAGGAAAACATTTTTATACACACAAGAACCTAAGAAATAAAGTTCTTTAAAAATTTAAAAACTTGGGGCCGGCCCGGTGGCGCACTGCTACAGTGCGCCGCTTGAGAGTGCGGTGGCGCTCCCGCCGAGGGTTCGGATCCCACGTACAGACCGGGTCCCACTCACTGGCTGAGCAAGGTGCGGGAGCAACACCAAGGGTTGCGATTCCGTTGCCGGACACGAAAAAAGACAGAAAGGGAAAAAAAAAAAAAAATTAAAAACTGGTAGCAGGTGGGTGACAGTAAGTCCAGTAAGCACAGATATAAATCAAAACAAAAAATGTGAGTGGTGAGCCCTGGCAGCAAGCTCCCTGCAGAGCACCCAGCGTGCAGGGGTGGCAGGTGAGAGGGCACAGGGTGGAGTCTCGCCCCCCCCCCCCAGGAAATGACAAGAATCGGTATCTGATGGCCGCAGAGGAGGTGGGGAGGTGTCTGTGCCAGTTCCTCAGCGTTCCAAGCTCGAAGTCAGTCAATACTACCTAAATTGAAGGATGCCTAAAGAGCAGATGACACCCATCTCCGAAAGTTTTTGTCATTTCTAAAAATAATGGTAGGAGAATCTTTTAAACCTGTGACGAGGAAAAGAAAAACACAAAAATAAACTTAGGGTGAAGAAGCATTCATCTGATTTCAGCAATTTTTTTCTCTTTAAATATCGTAAGATTTATTAGTAGCTCTGCACTACCAATACCCGGAATAACCTCCACCTCACGTTAACAGCGGTTATTTCAGTGGGCAGACTGCGGGCGTTTTGTTAAGAACAGCATTCCTTGTCGCATTGCTTTAGCAGGAAGAAAGTCCTTCTGCAAAGCCGGGAGCTCGTTTCCTCCGCCGGGTCGGTGCGGGCATTGTCTGGAGCTCCCAGGGAAGGCACGAACTACATCTCCCAGGCGCCCCGGGCCGGTCCTCCCGGCGCGAGGCCCCCGTCTGCCTGGGGTGTCTGGAGTGGCATCCGCTTCGGTCGCAGTCACGAGCCGGAAAGCGTGGTGGGGCCGACAGAGACCACGCGGCCGGGCCTCGGCGAGCCTGCGCGCGGGGCACCCAAATGCGCCCTGCCGTGGGGGTCGCGCGAGTCCGAGAGAGGCCGGTTGCGCCTCCTAGAGCTCGGGAGAAACCCACCTGATTTAGAAGGACGGTGGGCGCGCCGCAGTGTCCACTGCTAGCAGTGGCCAGGGGTGACGTCTTAACCTCGCCAATGCCGTGAGACTTTGGCCAGAGCCCCAGGCTACTCGTCCAGGACCCTTCCCATTTCCAAGCCTGCCTCTCCAGCCTCCCCTGGATTCCACTTGCCGTCAAGACCCTTCTGCTTGTCCTAGGATGGCCCACCCTGGCTACTGAGTGAACCCCTACTCATCCTGATAGCTTTTGCTCACATTGCCCCCAGCCTCCTCAGACCCTCCTCTGCTCCAAGGTTTCCCAGCCTGCTTGTGGGGGACCTTCCTGTGCACTGGGATCTTGAGCAGCACCCGGGCCCCTCCTGCCACACACCAGCAGCAGCCTGTGGAAGACAGAATGCTCCCCCTTCCCCATAGATGCCCACATTCTAATTCCCAGGACCTGCAAGTATGCTAGGCTACATGGCAAAGGGGAATTAAGGTCGCTAACCAGTTGATCCTAAAATGGGGAGATTATTCTGGATGGTCTGGATGGGTCTTGTGTAATGACAAGGTCTTTTTTTTTTTTTTTTTTTTTAAAGATGACCAGTAAGGGGATCTTAACCCTTGACTTGGTATTGTCAGCACCACGCTCTCCCAAGTGATCTAACCGGCCATCCCTATATAGGGATCCGAACCCGGGGCCTTGCTGTTATCAGCACCACACTCTCCCAGTGAGCCACTGGCTGGCCCTATGACAGGGGTCTTTAAATGTGCAAGAGGGAAGTGGAGAGAGGCAGAGGAGAGGTGAGTGCAGGACAGGGCCAGAGAGCTGGCTCTGAAGATGGAAGAAGGGCCATGAGCCACAGAATGTGGGCAGCCTCTCGAACCTGGAAAAGGACAGGACAGGGACTGTCCCCTGGGCCTCCAGGAGGCACACAGGTCTGCCAACACCTTGATCTTAGCCCAGTGAGACCCACTTTGGACTTTTACAGAATTTAGCTAATAAATTTGTTTTAAAACACTAAATTTGTTACAGCAACAATAGAAAACTAATACACCCTCAACTGTGACAACCAAAACTGTCTCCAGGCACTGCCACCTGTCTGGTGGCACCATGTTTTATTGGAGAGGGCCCCATGCTTGGTGCCAGTCCCCACTGAGAGGTGAAGCTCATTCTGAAGGTGAATCGGGCTGGCCCTGTGGCCATGTTAACCACCAGGAGGCAGCAGATGGGTGCTGGGCCAGCTCTGGGCGGCAGCCCTAAGAGGCCCTGAGCCTTTGGCTGCTGCTGCTGTGATGGGGATGTTACCTGTGAGGGAGGCCCAAGGAGAGGAGAGGCTGGCCATCCCAGCATCTCAGGCCACCACCATGACTGCAGCTTCAGGGGACACCCATGTGAGACCAGGAGAACCCACCAGTCACTAGAGACGATAACATGGAGCCCTTAAAGCTACTCAGCACAGAGAATTTCACAGTGCTGGTCACCTCTATGGTTACTGTTTACCATTTGGCTTCCACTCTGCACTGTGAGCACCTGAGGAGAGGGGCAGGACTCACCTATATCTTACTGTTCAGCATGGAACCGGGCTCAGAGTACCCCACCCCCCACTTCACCATCAGAGGCCTCTGAGGGGGAGCTGGAGGGGGAGGGATCATGATGTCCCCCAGGGTCCAGCCCAAACCTCATCTACACCCTTAGGACAACCTCCTCCAGTCCCTTTGGCTCTGTGGTCTGCCCTCCACCCACCCTAGGGATGCTGAGAAATGCAGTGGGTCCCTAGGGTGGACAAAATTACATTCTGGGTGACTCCAGAGAGAACTAGCTGTGTGATTCTGGAAGGCTTCCTGGAGGTGGAAGTCTTGCAGTAAGGACGAGAGAGAGGCAGGAGCAGAGAACTGGAGTCGGGCTGCAGCCGCAGTGTACAGAGGCAGCAGGTGGGTGACAGTGTGGTCAGGTCCGCATTTCAGCAGGGCTCTGGGAGCAGGATTGCCAGCCTAGTGGGAGTCCAGGTGGCTGATTGGCCCTGGTGGCTGCCCTCACCCAATCTAGAATTGATCCCCTCATCTTGCCCAAAAGTCCCCTCCTCCCAGCCACCACCACACAGAAGACTAGTCACACCCTGTCACTGAGTCCACGGGGCCTTGCTCTCCACCACTGCTGTCCTGCCAGCCCCCATCCCAAGCAGCTTGGTCTCCCCAAAACACAGACCTGCTTTGTCACCCCCAAACCAGAACCTCCTTCAGGCCCCACAATCTTGAGACAAAGGCAGCCACCACTGCAGGCCCAGGGCCTAGTGGCCACTTCTCCAGCCAGTTCCTCACAGCTACCTCAGACCCTCTGTCCACACTACCTTCTCAGCCCTTGTCCACCACCACATTCACTGGCCAGAGGCCAGGAGGCCTCCTTTGGTGAGGGCACCTCATTGGATCCCTGGCCCTGGCTGTCCCCACCACAGCATCACCCCTGGGTCATGTGTGCCCAACTGGGCCTTCAGAGGCAGGACCTAATGTGAGACCTCTTTGGTGCCTCCAGGGCTGGGCGGGCACCAGGACCCAGGCAGTTCCTGACATGGAACCCGCTCCAAGACTTCTGATACCCATCTCACCACCTGGTGCAGGCAGGTGTCCAATTCCCCAGCCCAGGACCCTTGCCCAAGCCAGCAAGGCACTGAGTCATGACCCAGAGCCTGCTGGTGGGGCTTGTGTGGGAATCCCTGCCCTCCCAGGCCACCCAAAGGAGTTTGTCCCCAGGATGCTGGCCATGCCAGTGTGAGCAGCCTCCACATCAAGTGAGGCCCGGGCTATATCCCACTTTCCTCCTGTTCACCCAGAGCCCCAGACCCCTCCAGTATCCTCTTCAAGCTGGGTAGGGTCAGGGAACCCCTCCCCTACGCGGTTTCCAACAGCCCAGAGCCAGGACCCAGCCCTCAAGAGGGGGCAGCGTGTCCTGAGACGGGTCCTCCTGGCCTGTTTTCTCATCGTGGGTGGGTCGTGACTTTGCACCTCGGATCCCGCTGGCCGCCCCTTAGGACCCCCAAGTAAAGGCGCTGGAAGACAGTCACTGGCTGAGTGGGGCTCTTAGGAGGGGCGTGACCTCGAGGCCCAGGCCTTCAAAGTTGCGTTCTGCCAGAAGAGCGTGCTCTGGGCCAGGAAGGCCTGGAAGGCATTGGTGGACTCCACGGACCTCAGCGGGTGGGGGAGGAGCACGTCCCTGTCCACGTCCTTGGACACCAGCTGGGCCACGATCTGCACGATGTCCTGCGGGCGACAGCGGATTAGGGCGCAGCGCAGGGAGGGGTGGGGACAAAGGTGGGATCAGGGAGGGCCAAGTGGGGCCAAGGTGAGGGCGGGGGAGCCCGGGGG
>NW_007727137.1:461559-463786 GCF_000696425.1 Galeopterus variegatus | reverse complement strand
TGCTCACCTGCGGGGACAGGGCAGCGGGTCCCGCATCGGCTCCCCTTCGCCCCTGCCCAGCCCGCGCGGACCCCCTTCTCTCCCTGCGGCTGGGGCGGGGCCGCTGTGTAAAGCATAGTCAGCGCCAGCCTCCCCTTCTCCGGCGCGAGCTCCCAGCGCGGGCGCGTGGCTTTGCACTGTGGCTCAGTACCTGGACAACGCCTCCCAGCACCTGTCGGGAGGCACAGCCGCTCCGTTGGGAGCCTCCAGGATGGCGAGACTCGGGGGCAGCTCCACGCCTCCCCCACCCCCACAGCCCCTCCTAACATGCTCATAGGGAGATTTAGGGGTAAAACAATGCTCATGAATCCATAAGACAAAAGAAGAGGCGCCAGCAGAGGAGGGCCATCAACTCGATACAGGAGACTGGACAGTGGTGACCATCAGGAGAAAGCCAGCAGGAAGCCTGTGGGAGGCCTGCGGGGAGGGCAGAAGTGGGCGATGCCCATCGCCCCCCACCCCAACAGGACGATCCCTCCCCCGAGGTGGAACTTTCCAGGCCCTCTGTGAAAGTCTCTTCAGACTCTGCCCAACCAAGGGTCTGCCATTCTGCTACCTCCCAGCTGCGGGGGGGAGGGGGCATGCTACAAATAGGGGATTAATGCAAACTCAAAGGGAAGTCCCCATTCCTCAAAAAGTGAAATTAGAATTACCATATGACCAAGTGATTCCACTTCTGGGTATATACCCAAAGAACTGAAAAGAGGGATGTGAGCAGATACATGCACACCCACTTTCACAGCAGCACTATTCACAACAGCTGACAGGTGGAGCCACCCAAGTCTGCAACTCAGGTGTCCAACCGATGAACAGATAAGCAAAATGTGGCCTGTCCATAAAATGGAATATTATGCCTTAAAAAGGAAGGGAGGAATCCTGACACATGCTGCAACATGGATGAACCTTGATGACATTATGCTGAGGGAAATAAGCCAGGCACAAAAAAGTGTGTACTGTATGACTGCACTTATATGACCTCTGTAGAGTAGTCAAATTCATAGAGATGGAAAGTTAGACTGGTGGGTGCCAGGAGCTGGGGAAGGGGGTAATGGGAAGATGTTGTTTAATGGGTACAGAGTTTCAGATTTGCAAGATAAAAAAGTTCTGGAGATCTCTTTTACAATAATGTGAATATACTCAACATGACTGACCTGTACTCTTAAAAATGGTGGGCTGGTGGTTAGTTCACTTGGGGAAGCATGGTGCTGATAACACCAAGGTCAAGTCTTCGTGTCCCCCTACCAGCCAGCCGCCAAAATAAAAAGTTGGTTAAAAATAGAAAGAGAACACTAAGGCCCCGGGTTTGGATCCTATATAGGGATGGCCGGTTAGCTCACTTGGGAGAGCGTGCTGCTGACAACACCAAGCCAAGGGTTAAGATCCCCTTACTGGTCATCTTGTTTTAAAAAAAAAAAAAAAGTGGAAGTTTGGACACAGAGACACACACAGAGGGAAGGCAACGTGAAGAGACACAGGGAGCAGACGGCCACCCAAAATTCCTGGGCTGACATCCTCACCTCCAAAAGGATGGTGTTAGGATTTGGGCCTGTAGGTGGTGGTTAGGTCATAAGGGAGGAGCCTCATGATGGGATTGGTGCCCTTATAAAAGGGATCCCAGAACACTCGTGTACCCCATCCACCATGTGAGGACACAGCTAAAAGATGGCAGTCGATGATCCAGAAAATGGACCCTCTCTAGACACTGAATCTCTCAGCACTTTGATCTTGGACTCAGCTTCCAGAACCATGAGAAATAAATTTCTGTTTATAAGCCACTCAGGCTATGGTACTAACACAAACCAACCCAGCTGACTCCTTGATTTTAGGCTTCTAGCCTCCAGAACCGTGAGACAAGAAATTTCTGTTGTTTAAAGGAAACACGGGCCGGCCGTGGCTCACTTGGGAGAGTGTGGTGCTGACAACACCAAGGCCACGGGTTCGGGTCCCTATACAGGGATGGCCGGTTGCTCACTGGCTGAGCGTGGTGCTGACAACACCAAGTCAAGGGTTAAGATCCCCTTACCGGTCATCTTTAAAAAAAAAAGAAAGAGGGCCGGCCCGGTGGCGCACTGCGTTAGTGCACCGCTTGGGAAGTGCGGCGGGGCTCCCGCCGAGGGTTCGGATCCCACATATAGACCGGTTCCCGCTCACTGGCTGAGCGAGGTGCGGGAGCAACGCCGAGGGTTGC
>NW_007727137.1:456263-460591 GCF_000696425.1 Galeopterus variegatus | reverse complement strand
ACACTGAGGGTTGCGATCCGTTGCCGGACACAAAAAAAAAAAAAAAAGACAAAAAAAAAAAAAAAAGAAAGAAAGAAAGAAAGAAAACAAAAACAAAAAAAATGAAGTCCTGAGCCCCTCCTCTCATTGCACCAAGAGCAGTGGCTGGCTAACTTATTCTACCCACGCACCCACACCTGCCCCAACACAGGGAAGATTTCTTTTCTGGGGAAAATGACCAGCCAACGGCAGAAGCATACAGACACTGAGAGCCAGGGTGCCCCACGCGAAGCAACCAGAAACCTGCCAGATCACGCCACCGAAGCATGACCATGGAGGAGCCCCACCCAGGCGCACACAGCACTCAGGGACCACCAGCATCTGAGAAAGCCTCTGCCATGAAAAACACAACCCAGAAAACCAGCCGGGGATAAAAGAAACTCAAAGGAGAGACGGAAATTACAGAGCAGAAGAAAACAAGCCTACACTATCCCTGTCCTCAGAGGTAAGACACATCCACGAAACACGAGGAGGAGGATGTGGATAGCACCACCCGGAAAACAAAAATGAGCCCTTTAAACTTAAAAATGTGACGTCAAAATTAAAAGTTCCCTAGGAGGTGTGGCAGATTGCGATTCCTACTTCTTAACCCCTTCCTGTGACAGGATTACAGACCTCCCCCTTTAATACGTGGCTTTACAGTGTTTCCACTGAGATCTGTTCTCCTGCCCCGTTGCTGGTGTTCACAGAGCAGGTACTTTACACATACCTGTGTGCGATGATGGCCCTCCCATGTCTCTGCCGTCAGACATGAGAACAGTGTGCCCTGGGGAGACCTCCAAGACCGAGGGGCATGGAGAAGACTCGCAAACTCTGCCCACCTCAGACCCATGAGCAGAACACAAAACAAAGCTCACAGTGTGTCAGTGGAATTCTGGAGTTGTTTGCTAGAGCATCATGCCAGCAAATACTGTCTAATATAGAGGACTGGAAACAAAGTGCAGAAAGCTAAGACAGAAAACAGTTAAGAAAACATGAGAAAACTGGAGAATCAATTCTGTAGGTCCAACATCCAATGAATACAATTTTGAGGAAGAGAGAGAAAGCAAACACACGCACACACATGCACACGCACTTCCCAGAGATGAGGGGAACGAGGCTCCAGACTGAAAGGGCCTACATAGGACCATGAAAGGAAACAGACCCTCACCACAGCATATTACAGTGACATTTCTGAACACTGGCAAGAGAAGGGAGATCTTAAAAGAGAAAAAAAACAGGGCACCTAGGAAGCTGCAGGAGGCCACGTGGCTCAGGGCACTGCATAGTGTGGCACTGGGAGCTAGAAGGCAATGGCAGGAGGCTGTGAAAATCCCGAAGGAAGGTTATTTCCCACCTAGAATCTTTACCCAACCAAAGCATCATTCAGGCGTGGAGGTAGAATAAAGATATTTTCAGATCTTTATTTTTAAATTTTTATCGCCCCCAATTTTCACATTATTAAAGTCCCCAAAATGTTATCCTCTGAACCCTTTCAGAGGAAGCTGCTAGATGATACATTCCACACAAAAAAGGGAGTGA
Source organism: Galeopterus variegatus (assembly GCF_000696425.1). Lineage (NCBI taxonomy): Eukaryota > Metazoa > Chordata > Mammalia > Dermoptera > Cynocephalidae > Galeopterus > Galeopterus variegatus. The sequence continues at coordinate 459,031 of NW_007727137.1, read as the reverse complement.
AGTGAGAAATACAAAAACAGGGCCCAGGAAACGGGATCCTGCAGACAGGAGACAGGGAGGTGGGGAGAGGCCGGCCTCCAGCAAGGGGCTCCTGGAAAACCTGCTGGGTTTGGCTGTCTGTGAAAGGAGTGTCACGGGTGTGCTGGAAAGCTTGGGAAAGAATTAATAATCAGTTCTAGAAAATGGAGAAGAAAGAGGAAGAGGCAGAGGAGAAGGAGGGGACATAATCATTACCTCCGGGTAAAACGAAAAGCTGTACAGGAAAGGAAATCTCATCATACTATGGCCGGTGTCTCAGCTGCAGTAGATAGCAGTCACTGTGGAGCCAGCATTGGATGCTGATCTAACTAAAAAACATGAAGTATGATGCAGCGGGTAAAACGAAAAGCTGTACAGGAAAGGAAATCTCATCATACTATGGCCGGTGTCTCAGCTGCAGTAGATACCAGTCACTGTGGAGCCAGCATTGGATGCTGATCTAACTAAAAAACATGAAGTATGATGCAGCCTTAGCAGTCGGGTGGGGAAAGGGGAGTGTGTGTGGTGGGACGTAAGGGTCCCTAACCCTAACCCTAACCCTAATCCTTAGTCTCCACGGTAGAAATGGACCGAATCTAAAATTGAGAAATCAAGCAGCAGCAGCCTAAGTGGCAAGCAGGCTCTTTTGTCACACATGCAGTAGGACACCTACCAGACTTGAAAGCGGTGGGCTTTGGGCATGCTGCTCTAAACTACATCCATGTAAATTTTAATAAAAGTTTCATGAGATTAAAACATGAAGATCAAGTAATTAATAAGTGATCTGGCAGACATAGGAGAACAGGCGTGGAACCTTTAACCCATAAAGAATCCATGTTCTTACCAAACTACTGCAGTGTTCACATAAGTTGGCCGTGCTTTAGGACACAGACAAAGCAGACCTCCCAAAGCACAACAGAACCCCACACAGCACAGTTCTGCAGCTACAAAGCAAAATGATTAGAAACCAATAACAAAAGGATAACAAAACACTCCTATTGATGTGGACATTCCAAAACACCCTTCTAGTTTTTTTTTTCTTTTTTTTTTGAGGCTGGCCAGTACAGGGATCTGAACCCCTGGCCCAGCCCTCTAATCAACTCCTGAGTGAAAAAGAAAATCAAGGCAAACTCCAGTGTATTCACAGAAATGAGCGAGAGCAGGACACATCAAACCTGTGAGGGGTGGTCAAAGCCATCCTCTGAAGACAATCTGAAGCTTTAAATGCATCATTAGAAAAAAGCCCCAAAACGATGACCACGTAAATCACTGGAGAAGCTAGAAAAAGAACAGAAATTTACCAAAAGCTTAAAGATGAAATTATGAAAGACTTACAAATAAATCAAGATGAAAAAATGGTGGACCACGATCACAAACATCTACAGATAGATTCTCTGGAGGACCAGCAGGACAGGAGCAGCCTTTCCTCACATACAGCCCCACACACCCCTCTTCCCTGCTTTTCCCAACTTTTTCATGTTTAGTGTCCATTTAGTTTCCTAAGAACTGCAGGTCCACAGACTTTATCCACTTTTCTACTCAGTTTTAAAAAGTTTTTTCATTTCTTTTAAGCATCTTCTCATGGATTCTGGTTGGCGAATATTTGAATGTTATAAAGATTACAAGTATTTTCTTCCAGACTGTCATTTAACATTTTTGTGTCTTTGATTGCATCACATTTTAAAAACTCTGCAGTCAGATTTGTCAGGCTTTTCCTCCTTGAAACCTTTTGTGTTCAGCCTAAGAAAGGCATCTCTCACTCCGAGATTCTAAATATTACTCTTACATTTTCTCCCAGTGCTTCTGTGGTTTGGGATTCACATTTAGTGTGTGTGCATGTGTTTTGTGAGAGGCAGGAGCAGTACTCTACCACTTTCTAAATGGATAGCCAATCACCCCACTACCACTTATTGAAAAATCTTTCAGATCTTCATACCGGCCAGCTGCCAGGGAGGGAGAAAGGGAGGGAGGCAGGAGGGGAGGAAGGAAGGAAGATATATTTCCCCACTGCTCTGAAATGCCATGCTGAGCATAAATTAAATCCCCACATTTATCAAGGGTCGATTTCCAAACTATCTGTCCTACATTGTGGATGTGTTTGCCACCTTCTGTCCCAAAACCACACAAAGACTTGCTCTTATTTTGCAAAATTGTTACATGGTTTCTTTTCCAAGTAAAATATAAAAACATCTTTATTTTTTCAAATTATATTTTTATGAGAATATTAGAAATATATGGTTTACCTTTGCATGTTTTTGAACTCTGAATAAACAAAGCCACATGGCATGGATAATTCTGTCATTTGTTTCTTTCACTTAAGAATATGTCCATCAGGCTGGCCGGTTAGCTCAGTTGGTTACAGCACAGCCTTGTAACACAAACATCACAGGTTCAGATTGCTGTCCCGGCCAGCCACGCCCCCCTCAAAAAAAGAATATGTCTAGCAGGTGTGCACTTGCTGTTGGGTGTAGTGGGCATCCATGCAATCAAATTCCAAAACCCAGAGTGCATTTGCTGAGTTTGACAGCAAAACACTATGTGAACCGATGTGAGGTTGTGGACTGGAACATTCTTGTGTTTCACTCCACACACATTCACGTGTCTATGGCTGGATTTGGTTGTTTTAATCTGCTCTGATGAGGTCTGTCTTTTGACTGGAACATTTAGTGGAGTTTCATTTACTGGATTAACTGACGTATTGGTGGTCACCACTGCTGCCACAGCTGTGCTTCCTGGCTGGCCACCTTTGT
>NW_007727137.1:455017-456018 GCF_000696425.1 Galeopterus variegatus | reverse complement strand
ACTGACGTATTGGTGGTCACCACTGCTGCCACAGCTGTGCTTCCTGGCTGGCCACCTTTGTACTTCTCTGTCCTCTCTGCCTGCTCCTGGGTCAGGCGTGCACTCTTTCCATTCCGTTCCATTGTCCCTTGCACTTGCTCAGACATGGTTTTCTTGCTGTTCTTTTGGTGTCACCACGGCATGCATGCAAACTCATCAAAGTCAAAAGTTGACAACACATCTCCATCCCCTTTCAAACACCACAGGGACCCTGGAAAACTGTGGCTCCATCCCAGGCACCATCATTGGCTTTATGCGGCTGCAGGTGGGCACATCAGTGCCACCCTGGGCTCTCCGAGTGAGCAGTGTCCAGCGACTTGCCCGGGCCCATCATGCTGGTTTCGGTTCACCTGTGTGTTTCCTTTCTCCAAGTCCCTCGTTCCTCGTCCATTTCAGACCTTCTATCTGAGATACTTTCTTACTGTTAGAGGTCCATTCTTCAGGACTGAGGAGACAGTTCACTAGGGACAAATTCTCTTCACTTATTTTGCGCTCTTTGTAAAATATATTTTTGCCACGCATAAGCTTCAGGGTTGACCCGTTTTCTCTCACGCACACGTGATGCTGTCAACTGCAGCTAGCAGCTGCCTGCCAGCCTCGCGCTGCTCCTTTTAGGGCTGTCTTTCCTCTCTGATGCTTCTGAGAGACTGGTCTCTGATATCCTACAATGGGTCTAGCAATACAATCCTTTTATTTATTCTGCTGGGAATTTGTTGGGCCTTCAGGAGTATAGTCTAAATATCATCAGTCTCCAAGATGACACCAAGGGTCCCTACCTCCTGGTGTTCAAGCCTGCTGCAGCTGGAACTTAACCTCCAAAGTGGTATTTGAAAGGTGGGCCTTTGGGCCGAGCCCGTGGTGCACTCGGGAGAGTGCAGCGCTGGGAGCGCAGCAGTGCTCTCGCCGCGGGTTTGGATCCTATATAGGGATGACCGGTGCGCTCACAGTGCTCACTGGCTGAG
>NW_007727137.1:452558-454172 GCF_000696425.1 Galeopterus variegatus | reverse complement strand
AAAAAAAAAAAAAAAAGAAAAAGAAAAAAAGAAAAAGAAAAAAAGAAAAGAAAGGTGGGCCTTTAACAGATGACTGGATTGTGAGGACTGGGCCCTTGTGGATGGATCAGTGGGTTATCAGAGAGCAGACCAGGGGCTTCATAAGGAGAAGAACCACGTTGACACACACTCTTGCTCAGCCCTCAACGTGTGACACCCACGTCGCTGTGGGACCCTGCAGAGAGAGCCCAGACCCAAACAAGGCCCTCACCAGATGCACCCCCGAAACCCTGGACTTCCAGCCTCCAAAACTGTAAGAAATAAATCTCATTTTCTCATAAATCACCTGGGTGAAAGTGTTCCATTATCAGCAACAGAAAACAGACTAATGCAATGTCCTCGTGTCACCCTCACCCACGTTAAGTGTAACCAGAGTGCAGTGCAAATGACAGGGCATGCCTTCCAAGGCTCTTCTGCAGCTCCCACGTCGCCCTCTCCAGCCACTCGCTCTGGGGAAGCTGGCTACCACATTGTGAGGACACTCAAGCTACCCTGGAGAGAGGCTGCCGTGAGGAGCTGAGGCCTCCTGCCAGCAGCTAGCACTGACTTGCCAGCCAGGTGAGGGAGCCACCATGCATGCACTCTCCAGCCTTACCCAGGCTTTCCAATGATGGTAGCTCTGACTGACATCTTGACCATAATCTCCTGAGAGATCCCAAGCCAAAGACACCCAGCTTAGCAGCTCCCATATTCCTGACTTTCAGAACTGGGGACAAAAATTCTTGTTACTGTTTTAAGCAGCGAAGTTTTAGGTAAATGTGTTATGCATCAATGGATAACTGCTGTGGACTGACTGTCCCCCCCAAACTCACTGAAGCTTAAATTGTGTCCCCCAAAATTCCAGGTATTGGTAACTTGGCCTTCACTGTGACAGTGTTGAGAGGGTAGGAAATCCTATTGTGATGATTGGAAGGTGGGGTCTTGGGGAGGTGACTGGATTGTAAGGGTCATGCCATAGTTCATGGCCATGGTTCCGAGGGCTTTAAAAGGAGAGCACGTGAGAGTCTCTCTGATTCCACCATCTAGTAATGTGACACCCAGTGTCGCTGAAGCCACCACCAAGGAAGATGCTCACTAGATGTGTACCCTGGATTTTGGACTACCCAGCATCCCAAACTGGCAGCAATAAATATTCTTTATAAACTACCCAGTTCCAGGTATTTTGCTGTCAGTAACAGAAACAGACTATCACAATAACTAATATGCTGCCAAAAACACTGTGCACACTTAGAATAAAATTTTGAAGATTCATGAAAAGTTTTTTAAAAAAAACAGGGATTGCACTGAATTTTCTAGGGGAAACTTGGCAGGTTTAAAAACTGTAAATCTGCCCACCCAGTGATATGATGCACATTTCCAAGAGGAGTTCTATATGTCATCTGGTAACATTTTAATGTGTTCTTCATATAGGTATTAAACAAGAGTGGATTTATTTCTAAGGACTTCATAGTTTCTGCTGCTAAAGTGAATGGGGTCTTTTTCCATTACATCTTCCGGTTGGTTATTTTTAGTGTGCTGAAAAATTGTTAAGTTTTGAATGGTGATCATATACCCAAACTTCCTCTTTTTTTTTTT
>NW_007727137.1:448142-450911 GCF_000696425.1 Galeopterus variegatus | reverse complement strand
CTGAGGGTTGCGATCCATTGCCGGACACGGAAAAAGACAAAAGACAAAAAAAAAAAAAGAAGTGGCTCTGGGCAGTTTAAATCCCATCAACAGCTATGACTTGGTGATTACACTGGATTGTAAAATGCATTCAGGAGTCTCTCTGTGGTTCCAGTTTCTCTGTAACTTTCTGGGGTGCTTTAAAGTTTCCCTCAAATAGGTTTTGATTATTTCCTGTTACTTTTATCGCTGCTGTCAAAGGTAAATGGGTCTTTTTCACTTGTTTATCTTCTAGAGCCTGTTGTTTATATCTATAAAAGCTACTGATTTCTGTGCAGTCTTTTGTACCCTCTTCCTGAACCTGCTTACTGTATGTGGATTCTACTCGATTCTCCTGGATTGACCAGGACAGACGGTCACATTGTCTGCAAGTGGTGCCGACTTCAAATGTCTGGAGCTCCTTGGCCATTCATTCACTTTTAAAGGGGAGGATGAAGAATGCATTAACCACGTGGGGCTTGGGGCAGGGCTTGGTGGCCAGCGAAGCCTCATGCAGTGACGCCCTGTCCCCAAACCAAAAACCTGGGAGTCGTGGAGATGTGTCTGTGCCCCCTTCTTGCCCTCAGCCACCAACCCATCTCCTCTACTGCTGGGTCCTTCATCCCTGCTCTCCTGCCTCTGCTTCATCCCCCATTCCCCACAGCTGCTGGTCCATCTCCCGGAGCTGCAAATACGGCCTGGTCACCCCTGCCCAAGAGCCACTCTGCCCCTCCATCCCTGCAGGAGAAGATAAGTCTAACACATCCTCCCCCTGCATCCCCATGTCCTTGTCCCTTCAGCCATAGCGCCCTGTGGTCCTTCCCAGGATGGAAGCCTGTACCTCGTGTCCCTCCTGAGCAATCCTCACCCCTAACAAGGGACAATTTGGTGTGTTTATGGTCTGCAGGGCCTGTCATGAGATACTGGCCTCATGAAAGCCCAGGGTCTGCTGGTTTGATCACTGCAGTGTCCCCAGAACTCAGCATCCAGAGGATGTGACTGGGAAGGCACAAGGTGGTCGCGGTGGGCAGCTTTGGGGACCCATTTTCTTTTTCCGCCACTATTTTATGTAAACCTTTAACCTCGGTGAACACACAGGAAGACATGCACAGATGCCTAAGCACAAGACTCGATGGGCTCTCCACACTGACCTGGCCCCATGACCAATACCCAGACCAAGAAAGCGCACTGCCAGTGCCCGGGGCCCCTCATGCGCCTGTCCTGTCCAGCCCAGGCCCGCCTGGCCTGGCTTTAGACCTTCCATGTATGTAAAACATGGTGGAGAGGGGGTGTCTGGCTTCTTTTGCTCATGAAGCATCCCGGGTCTGCAGCAGTTGTGGCCATCCAGTGTCACCACTGTGCATGACCAAGCAAGCTGCTCAGTCCAGCAGTGGGTGGACAGGGGGTTGATTCCAGATTGGGGCTGTCATAAGTACAGCCACTATGACCCTGTTGTTTTAGTCACGACTTTCCGTGACAAATCCTTCCACCAACAGCCAGGTTACCTGGTCGGGAGGGCACTGTGCTGCTGTGGAGGCCTCGTTCTCCCTCCTGCTTCACACCACCCTCCACCTGGGGGTTGGAGGAGTGAGTGCTCTCACCAGGGCACTGGGGAGGGCTGAGGCAGGTGTGTCCCATACCTTCTCCTTGCCTCAGGCGGCTCCTCCAGTGCCCAGCAGAGGCATGCAGCTTCTGGGAGGTAAGAGGGGCACAAGTCTAACTGGGTGCCCACCAAGGGCTATGGTGAAAAGCCCCCAAATGCAGCATCTGCTGGTGTCAGCCCCACTCAGCCCTCCCCTGAGGCCTCTCCTCCACACCTGCAGCAACCCGCCCACCCCAGAGCCAATTCCTAGAGTATCCAGAGAGGATGGGAGGGTGGCCTCGCCCGCCTCTTTCGCTTACCCAGTCCTGAGTCTGCAGTCCCTGCTGAGCACTGCTCTGGGCACTGGGCTGAGCCCAGGCTGCCGTCCTGCCCAGTGAGGGAGAGGCCCGCCTGAGCTCCGGGGAGAGTGGTGGCTCTGGCTTCTTCCCCAGGCGGGATAGCTTCCTGCTGTCCATCTCCACCTCCAGCAGGCTGCTTGTCTGCACCTCTGGGACTCTGGGGGAAGGAGCAGGGTCGCGAAAGACAGTGTCCCCTAGGCTGCCCGTGTCCCCACAGCTAGCTGGGCCCGTCGGACATATGGTGGCAGCGTCAGGCTCTGCTGGGGTTACCTTCCAGCCACTGGCCGGACACTGCTGGGTGGCCTCAGGCCGCTGAGCCGGGTGGTCAGCTCCTCTGGATGGTGTGGGTACCCTAACTCCTGCCGCCGCTTTCCTTCTAGAGACTGAGGCAGGTGCAGCCCCTCTCTCTGCCCCTACCCTCCCCGACCCGGTTGCCTGGTGAGTCTTCCGACCTCCCCCTCCACCAGACCCTGGCTCCTTGCCCTTGTCAGACCCTCAGACCGCTCAAGCCCCGCGGGATCTGCCCTCTGGAACGCTTGTGGCGCGTTCTCAGTACCCCGCCTTGCCTGGAACACAGAGGGCGCCCGAGCGAAGGAGAGGCCCGAAGCGCCTCCCGCCTCCCTCCGCCCGACCCCTGTGACCTCACCTCGACACGCCTCGACCATACCCCAAGGCCCAGGCCCAGGCCCGGAACCCTAACGCCCCCGCCCTCCCCAGGGGCTCTACGCTGCGGAGGAGTCAGCAGAGGGACGGGGGAAAGGAAGGGGTCAGAACACACAGTGGAGGCGGGGGAGGGGCGGGGGCTTAGGG
>NW_007727137.1:424240-447147 GCF_000696425.1 Galeopterus variegatus | reverse complement strand
GGGCCGCGCCCTCCCCCGGCGCGGACGCCGCTTTTCCCTGCGGGGACCTGCGACGGGCGGGCGGAGCGAGAAGCAGCGCACAGCAGACGGGGCGGGCGGGGCGGCCCTCTAGGTTTATTAGTGTCGCATCAGCACCTTGAAGTAGTCCACACATGTGACAAATTAGATGTGTTCCGCAGAAAGCTATTTACATTAATCCTGTTTTCCATTAAAAAAATTAAAACTGGCAACACGTACACCCTAGAAGCCAAACAATGCACAATGAACGTAAGGGGTCTGCAGGAACGCGCAGTGGTGCCCCTTGGCTCACACAGTCAGACTCCAGGGCGCCCCCAAGCCCGGCCCTCAGCCCCCTGCGGGCCCCACACACGAGGGCAGGACAGGTGTGGGGAAGGCGGGTCAGTACAATGTGGGTCCGGCAGCCTGGCCCTTGGAAGAAGTGGTTTTCATGAGGAACGTGTCCGGGAGGAAGGCTAGAGGCACTCAGGTCTTCCGATCTGGGAATGAGGACGGTGCACAAGGCCACCAGCTCTTGCTCAGGGGCCCCCTCTCCTCTCCCAGCTCTGGCCCAGGAACCGCCTGCGTGCCCAGAGGAGATGGTGCCCAAGGGGATCAGTGCAGAGGAGGAGGGAGGCAGTGGGCCAGGTTCCAGGGGCTGGCCCCTGCCTGGCCTGGTCAAGGATGTAGCCTACCCATACCACACCAGACGGTGGTGGCCAGGCCTGAGAAGAACCTGGCATTATCTGATAGTGACTGGTGGCTTAACCTTTGAGACTCCGACAGGGCCGAGAACCCCTGCCCCAAGGGGGCCACCTCCTGTCCTGTGGGGCCCAGCCACCCCAGGGCCAGGTCTGAGGGGAACACACACCCACCAGCCTGCTCTACCCTCACGGTTGCACCGCCTGTCAGATGGCTTTGGCTTTTAGTCATCCTTTAAAGGGACAAAGTGCTTTTCCATGTATTCTCAGAACAGCTCCATGAGGTAGGCAGTGGGAATGTCACCATCCCTGTTTAGCCTATAGGGAAAACGAGGCACAGAGGGGTGAGGGCAGCCCAGGGCTCCATCTGTATGCCCTCCCCAGCACAGGACATGATGGTGTGGCAGGTGGGCTGTGTGACTCTCAGATGCATGTCACACTGACAGCTGGGCTCTGCAGGCAGGTGGGCACAGAGGCCCCCAGCTGCCGGATGAGGGCTCTGCCCGTGTCTTCTTCCCTTGCTTGTGTGTGGATGGAGCCTTGGAACCAGACAGGGAAGCATGTGAGGGGGAGGAGGGCTCCAGGAAAGGGGCTGCCCACAGCCAGGATGGACTGGGATGTCCTCTGTGGCCCCTTATTCTAAAACCTGCTCTGAGGCTACAAAGCTAAGTCCAGGGTGTTTCATCTTCATCTCTTTGTGACCTCTGGAAAAGAAAGTGGAGAAGTAAAACAGAGGCTCTGAAGCCCAGTAGAAGGGTGCACAACACAAGTTTCCCTGTAGCCATAGGGAGATGCTGAGGCCCAGCAGCCTGCGCCCTTCCCCCAGGCAGTGCCTCAGGCTCCTGGTCCTAGGCAAAGCTGAGAGGGGCAAGGAGGGCATTCTGCTTGCAGGCCATCCCCAAGGCCTGTGCCCAGCAGCTGGGCCTGCACCCCAAGCCACATCACTAGCTCCAGGGCCTTCACCTTGGATAGGTGGACCCCCACTCAGCCACTGGGGGCACAGATAAGCAGGTAGGTCACAGGTAAGAAAAATGGGCCATCTCTCTTCTCAGCAAGGGTGGGACCCCTTTGTGACTCAGGCCATTGGTTCTGGGCCTGTCCTGCATTTGGCACTGTTTTCTCAGCATAGCCTTGTGCAGCTTTCTATTTTAGGAAATCAGGCCCAGAGCCCCCCAGGGAGCCCACCAGTGTCCCTGGGAGGGCCACAATCTCCAAGGGGGCGAGAGCTGGGTGGGTTCTTCCTATGGAGATCATGGGGCACAGTTTTGGGGGCAGAAGCAGGACTGAGGACATGGCCCTCCCCTGTTGGCTTGGTAGCGGCACATAGTCAGGGGTGGGCCCTGGCTGCAGGTTAGGGCTGCCACCAGGATGGGCTGTTCTGGGGACCCTGGCCTGGAGGCTCCCAGCCCCTTCACCCATGGCTCCAAACCACCAGCTCCTCCAGCCAGGAGGAGGGGAGCCTTCACTGGCCACACTGCTGCTGTTGGTGACATAGGCACACCTGGATGCCTGTCTCCACGTTCACCACAACCCTGAATCTCAACCCAAATACCTACACGGCTGGCCCTGCATGCTCAGCCTCAACCTATCCCAGCCACGCCTGGCTGTTTCTCTGGCTGCACTTTGGGACATCTGCTGGGGCCACCTGGGTCTGTGGAGGCCATTGTGCTTGCTGAGTTTGGGGCAGCAACAATACTCTGCATCAGCAAAGTCTGAAGAAAAGCCTGAAGGAGTGGGAAGTGTGAGGTGGGGGCTTGGGGACAGAGGCGGGCATCTGATAGCTCTGCCCAGCCCCATGGGGATGTCAGGAGAGCAAAGTCTGTTTGGCGGCTACATTACAACATGTATTTAAAAGCATTAAAAATATCTGCCACTATAAAATCCCTGCCAGGAGGCTGGAGTTTATTGGGAACCACGAGTGGGTGGTGCTGGGGACGTCTTCCAGGTGGGGTGGTGGTCCAGGGTCCAGGGCTGACCAGCCTCCAAAGTTGACTCAGGACGTCCCCCCAACAGAGGGCTGAGTGGGCTCATGACCGTCAGCCTCTGGCCACCACGCTCCAAGGCTGCGCCTGACCTGGGCACCCTGAGGAGGCAGAGTCCCGGCTCCTGGGAAGGACATGACATGAGCTGAGAACCCTTCCTGCTTGTCAGGCTCTGGGTGGCTCCTGAGCCAGACACACCTTCCACGATTCTCAAGCTCAGCACTGTCCATCTGGCCACCCAGCCCCCTGGCCGGAAGGTTCTGGTTAATAAGCAGAGCAGTTACTTGGCTCCCAGAGGGGAGCTGCCCCGTTAGTTTCCAGGTTGTGAGCACATTCATACTTAAGACTGTTTCTCTTCATGTTTTTAAGAGTCTGTCTCTGTGGTAAACTGAAATGTTGACAGACAGAAATGCAGCTGGGCCCCTCAGGGCGGGACCTGGGCCCCTCCACGGTCCTCCTCCGACCCCTCGGTGGGTGGGGCTAGAAGGTGGCCTTGGAGTGTCCGAAGATGCAGATGGGGAAGTGCTTCACGTGGGAAGACCACTGGGCCGCCAGCTGGAAGAACTTGACGTCGCTGCACTCCACGCCGTCGATGAGGACTGCGGGAGAAGGCTGCCTGACCGCCCGCCCGCCTGACAGGTGGGTGCACCAGCCAGGGAACAGGAGGGCGAGCCCAAGGCTGGAGGCCATGACACCCTTGGGAACCCCCAGGCTCCAATGGGAAGAGGACGGTAGCGGCCCAGCGCTCATCTTTCTGCCCGCCCTGCTGCCTGCCCTCCCAGACTCAGTCAGGCCTGGCTGGTCCACACCCACCTCTACCTCAGCAGGTGTCAGGCATAAGGCACTGAAAACCCACGTGGGAAGATCAGGGCGAGTATCGACCTCAAGGTCATTAGACTCAAGCCCAGAAAAAGAAGAAAACCGTGGGGAGCTGCAGACCCTGAGTCAACCACTCAAAGAATATCTTCCGTAAAAACACTATGAAGTATACATATCAACCTTTTCAAAAGGCAGAAAGGACTGAAAAATTATTTCTCAGAATTTGAATGGCTGTCAGCTGCACATAAGTGCCTTTTCAAAACATGCTCAAATCCTGAATTAGTAAAGTACATTTCACACACAACAAACGAGCAGGTCTGTGGTGTGTTCAAAGAGGCAGCCCCAACTTACCCTGCTACCCTCACACTTCACAGTGGGACCTTGGGCGAGGACCAGACCCCGGGGCCCGGCAAGCTCACCCCTCAGCATGTGCTGCTGGTGCTTGGCTGTGCAGATCAGGCGGCTGATGCCCTCGATGCACTGGCTTTTGGACTCCACGTCCTTGTCCTTGGTCTTCTTGGGCAAAAACATCACTGGGAGGAAAAGGGGCCTGCTTCTGTCCTGTCACTTTTCAGGGCCAGGCTGGCCAGAGCCCCCATGCAACAAGTGCCAAGGGGGTGAAGGGGAGCTGCTGCAACTCGGCCAGCCACGGCCCTCAGACCCTGCCCATCTGGGAAGCCCACCTTCCTGCTGTGACCAGGGACAGCCGCCCTCCTGCCTGCCCAGGCAGCCTCCACTCCACTCTGGGCTCCAGTGGGAAGCCCACCCTCTGGGCTCTGGGGCCTGCTGCACTTCCAGGGGCTGCCCAAGCATTCAGCCCTAGGCCTGCCTGGCCCCGAAGGCCACCAGGGGCTGTCCCCTCCCACCATCTGGCCCCACTTGGCCCACCCCCCCTCACCCTTCTTGTTCTTCTCCTTGGTGACCACGGTCATGGACATGGTGGGCGTGGCCATGGCCTCGCCACTGCTGGGCAGCCTGCTGACCTGCAGGGACCGGAAAGTGCACTTGAGCGTGTTTTTGGCGGTGGGCAGATCCTTCTTCTCGGCATCCCTCTTCCTGTCTGCAGGCTGTGCTGCCGTCCAGTAGTCCACCTGCAGCCCCATCAGCTCGGCGCCAACACCCTGGCTGGGAAGGCAGAGGGGGAGAGGTGCTCACACCCACGTCCTCAGCCCTCAGTCCTGGTGATGGCAGCATCACTGTCCCTGTCACAAGCCAACTTGCTGGCCAAAGGAACTAGGCCCTCACAGCACGCTCTGCAGAGCCGGCCACATGCCCTGGTCTCCTGGGACACTCGTTTGTGCCTATGGCCCTGGCATCGTAACCATGCCCAGGTCACCACTGAGGGTGTCCTGCATAAATGACACAGGGACCCAGCAACAGGACAGCCATTGCCCTGGGAGCCCGACACCTGCTCTCCAGACTTCTCCTTTGAACCTTGAGGGCCCAGAGGAACCAGCCCTGTGTAGGGCATGGCTGGGGAGCCCTGGACTGGAAGCCAACAGCATGCCGGGACCTCGGGGCACACAGCCCAGTACAGCTTTGCTTAGTCTGGGTGAGTTCAGCTCTAGTGAGATCCAGGGTGGCCTGGCGGAGCTGGCCTTGTGAGGACTGTCTACAGACTTCTGTCTCCTGCACCTCCTGACCTCAGCTTGGTTTTTAAAAGACGACTATGTGCAGAACTGAGAGAAGGCTCAGCACAGCCCCCACACTTATTTACTGTGTAGGGGTTCCCGTCCCCAGCGACGCTCCAGGGGCAGTGCCAAGTCCTGCTGGTTCTGTGTCAGGGGCGGCAAGCCAGGGCCTCGTGGTCCTCACAGACCTCACCGCCTCCGCCTGGGGCGCTGACGTGACGGATGCGGGGGGCAGGGGGGTGGACGTGACATGGGGGTGGAAGACAACTCAGGCAGCAGCAGTGCTGAGGGGGGAAAGGCCCTGCATGCGTGGTGCCTTTACCTGGGGGAGGACAGGCCTCCGCTCACCGACGGGGAGGAGGGCGGGGTGGGAGAGGCCTCCTTGGCCGCGGGAGATGTGGACGTGGACGGTGGGGTGGAGGAGAGCACACCAGAGCCCGACGGGGCCGCGTCATCAGAGTCACCTTAGGGAAGGAGTCACAGGGCAGCGGTGAGCCCACCCACTGCTCTGCCCCCCACAGCTCCAACCCGCTGGACCAGGACAAAGAGAAGGCAGCCCCTTGTGACAGGCGGGACGGTGCCCAAGTGGCTTGTGTGCGAGGCAGGAGATTCTCAAATGTCCTTGGCTCCAGAGGGTGCCATGTAAGCCTTGGTGCAGGGCTTCCTAAGGACAGTGGCCGCAGAGGCTCCTCCTCCACAGTGAGCAGAAGCCCAACAAGGCTGGGGATGCAGCTGCGCAAGACCCGGGGGATGGGGATCCCCTAGGCTTGGGGTGGGGGGGATTGGGTTACCTGATGTGGCTGAGGATGGTTCCACAAGTCCAACCTTCACAACCTAAAAAGCGATTGATGCTGGCTGGCGGTGGCCCTGCCATCCTGCCCTGCCCCGCCCCACCCTTTCCTGCACTACCCTGCCCTGCCAGGCTCCTGCTCTGGAGCACAGACCCAGGCAGGCTCCCATATCCCTGTTGCTGCCGGACCTCCATGTGCCACCCCTCCTGTCCATAGGGCAGAGCCGAGGTCGGGGCTGGCACGCAGGGGCAGATGATGCTGCGGACGCACTTGCTCAGCAGAAGGACTGCCCTCTCACAACAGCAGGTCCTCTGGGCAGCAGTAAACCACGTGCCTGTGAGTGGCCAGGCCCAGACACCCAGCACAACCAGGACGCTGGTGGGAGGGACCCAGGCCCAGCTAGCACCTGGCTCCAGTAGGTGCTGCTCCAAAAACCCATGGTGGCTGCTAGGGACCGTGCCTCTGGCGTGCACTGTCCATCATGGAGACTGTTAGCTGCATGTGGCTGTGTGTAATTAAAGTGAATTACGATGACAAATTCAGGGCCTCTATCACAGGATGATGTTTCTGGTGCCCAAGAGCACAGGTACTTGTGACCACAGGCGCTCCTTATGACAGGTGGCTCTAGATGAATCCCACCCCTCCCAGAGAGGCCATAGGCACCCCAGACCCCTCATCAGGGACTCAAACACAGCAGGGTGCACAGAAAGGCCCGGAAGCCCTGCCTCTGTCTGGCGGCCCTGTCTGTCAGGCTGCCTGACGGGTCTCACAGCAGGCACCTCAGCAGAGGGGACTGCAACAGTACAAGAAGATGGGCAGGAAGCTGGGGACACCTGAGCCACAAGGAAAGAGCCTGGCCGCAGAGAGCACCCTCAACTCTTGGCAGAGGGAGGAACCTCAAGTTCGTGGGCCACAACGCCCACCTGAGCAAACCAACCCAGCTCCTCGAGGACAAAGGCGCCCTTCCTCCCAGAAGCAGCCGGGGTCTCCTCTCCTGAGAGGCACTCGCCCCGACACACACACATGCCTAGAGCTGGACCCGCGCCTGCCCAATGGGGCCTCTGCTTCCACCGGCCAGCCCCATGCCCACACGCCGCACACACAGGGAGAAGACGGGGGACTCCAGGGGAAGCCCCAGCTCAAGCGGGTGAGGAAGGCTCCGGGATGTGTCAAGTGAGTGCAAACACATCCTCATCATAAAAGGCACTTTGGCAGGTCAGTGGTTTCCTGAGCAGGTGGGGCTGGCTGGTACTCACCCCGACGAAGGGAATGAACTTCTGAGAGGACTCTTCATCAGCGCTAAGGGCAAGGAAAACAGGCGGTTAAGTTATTTCCAGGGCACACCCACCCGTCTACACAGCAGCAGCAGCTGAGGGCGGGCTCAGCTTCTCTTGGCCTGAGAACTTGGTGCAGCCCCAGGGCCGAGGGCCTGGCTGGACAGCCCTGCCCCTGCCGGCCCCACCCACTCCCACTCTGCAGCCCACCCTGACCTCCGGAACCCTGACCCTTGCATCCCTCTGGGCAAGGGTGAGGGCTGCAAGGAGTGCGCAGCCTCACAGGAGATTCACTTTTCCATCCCAGGGGCCTGACGCACAGGTAGTGACTCAGTCCAGTCCTCTCCCATCTGCCTTTCTGCTGGCCCCACCAAGCCCAGCGTTCCCTGCTCAGCCCAAGAATAGGGCTTGCAGCAGGTGCCCTTGGGCCCCAGAACCTTCCAGGGAACAGGCTGGGCCTTCTCCAGCGATTGGGGTAGCCACCCCAAAGCCAGGGCACAGAGGTTTTCTCCCAGTCTGGGTAACATTGATGACTACTCGAGAGGCTGGTTCTGGCTGCAATGACAGAGTGGACACACCGTGCTCAGAATAACAGGCAAGTGTGGCCTGAGGTGGGATCAGGTGAGGGCTGTCTGGACCTGGCTCTGTACAACATCTGGCAGACAGCCCATCCACGGGGAAGATGCCAAGGGACTTAGGGCAGGAGCCCAGGGGACGAGATCCCGAGTGCCTTCCTTCTCCAGTATGTGTGGCCCAGGCAGGGGGTGATCCTCTGGTCTTCTCTGCAGCAGCTGTGGCCTGCAGCATCACCCACAGGGCGTGGTGCCAGCTTGGAAAATGAGGCTCCATCAGCAGCTGGAAGAGCATCTCCTTCCAGGCCCCTGGGCAGATCCACAGGGCAGGGCCAGTCCTGGGCAAGGGCTAGGTCAGCCTCCTCCCTCGGCCTTGGCAGCTCCCTGTGGCCACATGAGCAGTGGGTGCTGCCTCTGGGCAGTTCTCCCAGCTCTGTTTCTTCTGTCTCATTTCCCAAACAGTGTAGTCTAACACCAGCAAGTGGCTATCCTGCAGATGTGGTGAGAGAAGCAGTGGCTGCCATGGCACTGGGAAAGAGCCAAGGGATGGGGCTTCTCTCCATATCCCAGGGAACCACTCAGGAATGGCTGTGCGGCTGCAGTGTGTGGACCTGCCCGGTGGCCCCAGCCCTCTCTTGCAGTGCGGTCCATGCAGGGCCATTTAGAGAGAAGCCGTTGCCAGGATGTGGGCACCAGCTTCCGGGACCAGCAGCCCCATCTCCTCAGAGCTCTGCGGGGCAGAGACTTGTGCCCAGTGTCCCCACAAACAGTGTGGTGTACCCAGAGGCTGGAAAAGTGGCCCTTGCCCAGGGGCCAGGCCAGAATGCATGCCCAGCACCCAGCCAGCTGAGGCTGGTCCTTATAGGAGGGGCCTCTCTCTGTGTTTGCAGCAGCACCTGTGGAGGAGATGCCAGCTCGCCCTCTCCTGGGACACAGGGACCCACAACACAGAGCACCCTTGGTACCTCCCACCCCCAGGATCCCCTGCAAAAGACCTGGCAGATGCCTTTGGGTGAAACCATCGACAGACTTCTGTCCACCCTACTGAAGATGACCAGTCCTCACCTTTTGTTCTGTTCTAAGAACAGAGTTAGAAGAGAAACTTTCCCCTCCTTCGTACACTTCAAATAAAATAAAAGAATCTAAACCATGTGCCCAGGCCTGCTGCTGTCCTGAGGGCCTGCCTCCCTGCCGCCCTGGCTCCGTCCTTGGCCATCAGGCAGGAGCGCCCGAGGTGGCCGTCTACACGGAGGTCCCACCTGCCCTCTTCCGGCAGGTCCATGCTTGGAAATCTCAGCAACACCGAGTCCTTCCGGGTACAGGAGGTCACAGAGGCAGGCGGCAGCTGCTCCTGCTGCCAGCACACGGGGAGGCGCTAGTCTACAGGGCCACCTGCCTCTGCCGAGCCACACCCCCCCCGACCACGGCACAATGGTCTCTCGTCGCATGCTCTGCTCTGCGGCACACGAGGGTGAAATGTGGGAGACGCCACAACACAGGGATGTTGCTGGAACCCTCAAGCCAAGCTGCGCCTCTGGGCCATGCACACATCAGCACTGGACACGGGCCAGCGCAACAGGGGTGACACCGGCTTGCCACTAAGACCCCCTCAATTTGAACCTTGGACACAGAGGGGCTGCCAAGGCCTGCAGCACACGCAGGCTCTTGGTGGGACAGAGTGATCAGAAGTCTAAGGATCACACCCACAGCTCTGTGGAGAGGGCTCCTCAGGGGCAGACAGCTGGGGGATGCTCTGTGAAGCCCTGGGGGTCTGCCTGGATGCCCAAGAAACCCCTTTAATCCATGTGTGCTGGCACAAGCAGGCTGGGGCTTGTGGCTGGCCACAGAGCCTGTCCTGTCCTCACGGGATGAGTCCCATTCCCGACGACCAGCCACACTGTGCACCGTGGAGGGCTGGGGCAGGCAGGGCGCACCTTGGGAGAGTAAGGAGCCTCCCTGCAGACACTCTCACAGTGAGTCTGGGCTGAGAGGGGCCGGGGCAGGACTCTGCGCAAGTTCCCTGCCACAAGGGCTGTGCCCACTTGCCACCCTCTCCGGCCTCCTGAGTGCTCCCTCTGGAAGGACAGAGGAGTATTCCCTGTCACCGCAGGCAAAGGCTGGCCTGTGGTCCCAGCAACATTCTGGGCCTTCCCTGGGCTCCATACAGGGTCTTTGGAGCCCTGCCCCACCCAGGGGTGCCGGTGTCACCAATGTAGTGCGGAGGCAGGGACAGGAGGCAGGGGTGGGGTGGGGTGGCCAGGGTTTCCTGGAGCCTGGGTTTGCTGCTCGGATGAGCCAACCCCGAGAGACAAGAAGCCGCAGCCATGGCTGGGTGCCCGGCGGCGAGAGCGTGCTGCAGGCTCTTCCTGCCACAGCTGGCGCAGGACTGCCAGGGGTCAAGAGGAGAGGACACCACGCTGGTCTTTTTCTAACACGCCAAGGCTTGTTTAGCAGGACAGACGCAGGGTGTGCGGACTCCCTCCTCCTGTGTCTGTCCCAGGGCCCAGCCCTGTGCTGTGGCTGCTCCCAGTATTTCCAGCAAGGAGGTCTCCCCAGGGACCTCACGACCCTGTACTGCGGGAGGTAGGGTACGGCAGCTTTTCCCAGGACAGTGAATTACTTAAGGCATTTGCAGAAGACACAGGCGGAGCACGACTGACTCCACAGACAGGCAGGATGTGCCTGGGCAAGAAAGGGGTGACCCCATTTGAGAAGGGGCAGCTTTGGGGGATGCTGGTGACTTGGTTCAAAATGTACCCATTTTTAGAGGGTAGGGCCATCTCTGGGGACAACAGAACTTTATCCCTGTTTGGGGTGTTGGTGGTCTGGCCACAAAAGATGGCAGAAAACCCTCTGCTAGCCCTGAGCGCATGGGGGAGGAGCCAGGGGCCAGACCACAGTGCAGAAGGAGGCTTAGCATGGCCACTGTGCGCCACGTACCCTGGACCAGCTCCCCACCGCCCCCTCCACAGCCCACAGTGGAGCCAGCATCAGCGCCTCCCTGGGACTGCCAGCAAGTGACCATTGTGGTGAGTGTGAAGTGCTCAGTGCAAAGCTGGCACGAGACGACCTTGATGCTGTCGTCAGGGCTCAGCACCATCCCCAGTGCCTATGTCTAGTTTAAAAGGAGGCTGCACTGTCTGTGGCTTCAGAAACACAGACACTCATGGGGGATAAAACTGGCCACTTCTTAAAACAAAATCCTGGGTCGAAACAGAGGAGGCCTGCCGGCTGCCTTGCCCCTGTGGACTCTGTGGTCCCAGCATGTGCAGGCCTGGCTCGGGCACAGCAGGGACCAGCCTCTGCTTTCCTGACTCAGCTCGAGAGGCCAGACCTGAGGAGAGGGGTCCACGTCTGCTCAGCTGCCTTGCCCCTGTGGACTCTGTGGTCCCAGCATGTGCAGGCCTGGCTCGGGCACAGCAGGGACTGGCCTCTGCTTTCCTGACTCAGCTCGAGAGGCCAGACCTGAGGAGAGGGGTCCACGTCTGCTCTTCCTGCACAGCGGCCCCACCTGTTCCCCTCCAGGCACCAGCCCTGGTAGCCAGGGCCTGACTCCCAGCCCAGAGGAAGGACATCAGGGAGGGTGAATTTGGGTGGTGACACTGCTAAACAAGCCCTAAAGACCAGCCTGGGCACAGACAGGGCAGGGGCAGACCCAGAGAGCCGTACCTTAGGGTAAAGTCAAAATGAAAGTGCTTTTTCCTTTTCAGAGAGCCGCCAAAAGAGAGAACACAGATACGTTACCACAGCCGGGCTCCTGAGGTCTCAGTGACTCTCCATCCGCCTGGCTCTGGGGCCAGGCATAGCTCCCTGTGCTGGGGACAGCCGTGCCCCCCTCCTTGGGCTCCATCAGGGAGCCACACAGCCGTCCCTGCTGACCTCACTGTACCTCACAGACCTTCAGACTAGCTCTTTATCTCCTAGTCCAGGCAAGTGCTGAGGGTCACTTAGGAATTAGCAGAGGTGCTTTACCCTGTCCTCCACTGGCCGTGGGGCCTCTGTGTTTCCTGCCCTTCCAAGCTCTCTTGGACGGGAAGCCCTTGGCCCACCCCCAAGACTCCCCAAAGGAGGCTGTGATCTAACTCTGTGCCTTTATTTCCCTTGTCAGCACGAAGGGCAGCTTGCCCAGAGGCCTGGGACAAGAAGGGGGATGCTTAGTGTCCTAAAACTGCAGGATGGTCCCTGCCCGGGGCTCTCCAGGCAGGAAAGACCCAGGCCCAGCTCCACCACACCCTGGTCAGGACAGCTGGACCTCCCCAGCCGTGGCTTTTGCCTGCAGTTCCTCAGCGTCATCCTACTCTGGGCAGGGCAGGACACAAGTGATAATCTATCAACAGGCCCAAGGTTCGGCTGCCCAGAAAACCCAGGCTGTGAAGAGAACATGTGACCAGATGTGGGGGAGCCGTTGTCAACAGCTGTCCTGTAAGCCTATCATAGCACATTTCAACACACACAAAAACAGAGGTTCTGAAAACAGGACTCCCAAGTTCTAACTCTGGTTTGGGGTCAGGGAGGAGCCACCTGGCTCGCTCAGAACTTTCTGCCATGGCCCACTTAGGCCGAGACCAGCAGCAGGATAGCAGCTAGCAGGGCCTGCAGGGTGGGGCCAGTGCCTCCTCCAGGGCCCTAGGCCTGGGACCCCTGCATTACCTCTTCTGTCTGTAGGTCAGCATGGCCTCAGCGATGGGGAGCTGGTGCGCACAGTTGGCCCCCGCGATGTACTGGGTGATGCGCGACACGATGTCTGGCGCGTCCTGCACTGCACGAGGGGGAGGCAGCGGTGGGTTGGGCTGCATTGGCCAGGAGGGGTCCCGGGTGGAGTCCGGGGGGGGGACCTGAGTGGCAGTCTGGGGGCACTGTGCTCGGGCCTCCCCTCCACCTCTGCCTCCCCGCAGGCTGCCCAGGCCTGAGTACCCACCCATGGCCTCCCAAACTGGCTATGAACTGGCTGTGCTGAGGGGACAACCCTCCCCACCCCAGCCCACATGGCAGCAGGCCTCACCAGCGCTCTGGGCCTCCAGCTTATTGAACAGATCTCTCCAGGCCAGGTCCTGGAAGAAGTTGTTGTAGCGGTAGTCGACGGAGCCCAGGTACCTAGCCACAGGGTGGGAACCTGCGTGCCAGGGGAGCGCCGTCATGGTGGCGGGACATGGAGCCGCATGTGGCCTCCTCCCGTACCAGTGAAGGAGCTGGGCCGCCTGACCCCACGCCTGCTCTGCTCGCCTCCCAGACAACCTTCCTCCTGGTCCTACCACCTCCACTGCCCCTCTGTAGTGGACTGTCGGGGCCCCGTCGAGGGAGCTTTGTCAAAGTCCCACCTCCCTGGGCTTCAGAGAGGAAGGCCCAGCTGGGATGCCTACTGGGCAAACGTGACCCACGGAGGCATCGGGGACAGACACGGGTGAGGCGTGCCCTCTAGGCCTCACCATTTGTCAATAGACTGAGACTGGACAGGTTTGCTTGGTAATAAAACAAATTGTATAAACCAAAAGAATCAACGAAGTTCAAGCACACAGGCTCCTGATAACTCAAAAGGACTGACAGCCAACCCCTGCTCCACATTTGCAGCAAGGAAAATCGAAAGTGGCACCAAGTTTTCTCAACAACTGGTCAAGGGAACAGCCAGCACGGGGCCACCTCAGAGGGCAAGGGCTTTGTCCTCTCACCCGAAGGGCCGTGTTAGGCAATCATGTTACTTTTCACTTAATCAGAAGTAGGGACCATGAGACAAACATTTAAAAATATCAAAAACCACGCAGCAGCAGAACCCAAACACGCCCTCCCATCATGTGGCTGTGTCCCCTGCCTCTGAAAGCCCTGCATGGCCACACGACACTGGCCCTCGGCCCCTCACCCAGCGGGATGATGAGGAAGCGCATGTATCCCAGCCAGTCGGGGGTCTTGTGGGACAGCTGCTCCACGAAGAGGCGCAGGACAGCGCTGAGGTACTGCTGCGCCCCTGCCACGGCGATCTTCACAGGGGTCGGGGGCTGGGGATTGCAGTTGCAGCTGCGACCAAGAGGCAGGTGGGCAGAGAGGGACAGACGCCTCAGGGAGGCTGTCCTTGGTCCAAGGGCCACCCACGCTGAGCCTGGGGGAACCTGTGCCTCCAGCGGTGCTGCTCAGGCCCTGACGGAACTCCAAAAGCCCAGCCCCCTGACAGCGGGAGCCCCAAGCTCGGGTGGGGTCTACCTGGACCTGCCAGGCTCCACCTCAAGATGGTCCTGGAGACAGGCACAAAGGGCAGGTGGTCGTGGCTGAGGATGGGCCGGGCAGCCAGCAGAGACTGCTGCCCCCACAGGACACCCTGCCAGTGTTTCAGTGCCCCCTCCTGGGTTGCTGCTCCCACCCAGAAATGGAGAGGAGACTGGACTGTGGGGACCTGGGTTGGCAATGCTGGAAACCACCCACAACCCCAGGAAAGAGAGCACTCTGTCAGGGAGCGCCCAGCAGGAGCTGGGTGCGGGCCCCTGACACATACTCAAGCACCAACGCCACAGGGGGGGACCCCAAGGAAGGGGCTGTTGGACTCACTATCTCTGTATCCGTGAGACAATGGTGCTGAAGGCCGCCTGGACATCCGCGGCGGAGCAGGTACACACCACGGGGAGTGTGTGCCTCTGCAGGATGTCCGAGAGGAACTGCCCAGAGGACCAAGTGGCTGGTGACCCTTGGCACAGCCTTCTGGGCCACCCCCCACCCAACTCTTGCCTCAGATCTCACAGAGTCCAGGCCAACCCGACCCCTCCAGCTCGGTGTCCCCTGTGGACGGGGCGCTCTCCAAGGCCTCCCCACTCAGCAACACCACCCAGCAAGTGGTGGGCACTGGCAAAGTCCCCTCCTCTCCGTCCAAACACCCTGACCCTCGACTCCACCTGGGGCCCCTCTTCCCACCTGGCCCTGCCAGTCAGAGGTGTTGATGAGAATGATGTTCTCGGGCAGCTGGTCATCAGAGATGAGGATGTGGTTGAGCTGGTCATACACGGTCTTCCTGGGGATCTGGACAAATGGAGCCCTGTCCATGCCCAGCCCCTCACCTACCCGGCCCTCATGCCAGGAGCACCTCGCTGCCTGCCAGCAGTGTGGAGGCTCAGGAATAGGTAGGAGAGCCACTACCACAGGGGCAGCCCCAGCCACAGGGCTCTTCACCTGCCCTGGACCAGGGAGGGCGGCAGACAGCAGACAAGTGCCCCCAGGTCTGCACAGGCTTCTTGACAAGCAAGCTCTGTTCTGCAGCTGGGCATTTTCCTGAACTCACGGCTCCTCCCTCCCATGCCAAGCCTGGGTGGACAGCCCCCGCACCTGCAGCTGGCTCCTCGTGTCTGGGCAGCGCTCGTTGTCCAGGCTGTTGGCCCGCTCATTCTGTGGCCGTGCCGGCTGCCGCTCCTTCAGGGATGTGCTCCGGCCCCGGCGGCCCGCCTGCTTCCCCTCAGACCTGTTGGGGCCAGGACAGGCTTGGGAGTGGGCAGCAGGGCCAGGGGCAGGCCACATGCTCACTGCGGCCTGACCATTGCGGCTGCCCCAGGGAAGAGAGCTCGGTAGTAGGGGCTGGGAAGGACAACCGCAGTGTCACCTGATGGGCAGTGGGGCCAAGGGCCACAGAGAGGGCCCGCTGACTCTGCAGGGACCACGGCAGCAATGGTGTATGAGTGGGACCCCAGCCCTTTCCTCGTCTGTGAGTCGGTGCAGGGTACCTCAGGGTCACTGAGCTTGCCCTCCCCTCCCAAGACAGAGCCAGGTGCAGGCCAGTGCTGGGCAGCAGGTGATGCTGTCTGGGTCCCAACACAGGCACCTGTGTGCACCCCACCAGGTAATGCCAGCACCCTAATCTGCTCTGCAAACGTCCCAATATCACAGGAACATAAAACCAACAAGCAACCAGGTCATCATGTCTCCCTTACAATCCAGACAGGGCTCTGCAGAGCAGGGGAGTGGGTGCCGCGGTGGGCATCTGCAGGGACAGCGGCAGACGCATCTGACCCCAAGCCTCCAGCAGGGTCAGAGGCCACAACTCCTCTCACGTGGCACCCAGGGCTGCAGGCCCAATAGCCAATGCGGAGAGCGCTGCGCCTGCCTCCTGATTCCTGGACAGGCTCGCACAGGGGCCAATCCATCAGGAAGGGCTGCGCAGAGGCAGTGGTGGGAAAGCAGCCCCCAGCAAAGTCAGAGCGTGAGCCATCACACCCAAGACACCCAACATGTGTGCTCTGACACCAAAGTGGGGGTCTCAACGCAGCACAGAGTGCTGTGGCACTGAAGCCTCGGTCACAGGGCTAGGAGGGGCTCAGGGAAGCAAGAGCCCAGTGGGCTGCAGAGTGGGCTGCAAGGCCCCTAGATAAGGATACAGAGAGAAGGCACTGAGCAGTTAAGAGCCCCCAACCTCCCTGCAGCCCAGGCCCGAGCCATCAGCTCCAGACAGCTCCCGCCCACAGGCAACCAAGGGCAGCAGCATGGCTGAGCATGCAGCTGGCCACAAGGAGGGGCCATTGGGAGCTCCAAGGGTGGCCGAAAGCTCAGGCTGGGCAGGGGCAGGGCCAGTGCCCAAGGAGGGCCCACCAGAGGCAGAGGGTGGCGTGGAGGGCCCTAGGGAGTCACACAGGGTGGGTCAGCCCCTACACTTGGGGATGGCAGGAGGCCAACCTGGCATGTGCCCATGCAGGGGGCTTGGAGACTGTCCTCGATCTAACAAGACAAGCTGTCCTGGGGTCAGGACATGACAGAGAAGCCACCAGGAGGCCATCCCCCACCAGGAAGCCACCTGTGGTCACTTCAATTCAGACCACCCCACTTCTGAGGACTCGGCGCTCACTCACCACCGCCCTGGGGGGTCTCAATCTACACAAGTCACTCCACCCCTTGCTCAGGCTGGCCAGCTGACTTGGGTTTGGACCTGCTTTCCCTGGGGACGTGGTCCACCCTCCCCCAGCCCCAGCAGAGCTCCTGAATTGAGCTCAGTCACTGTGGCTGGCCATCCCCAGCTCTCTCAAAGCCTCAGCTGGGGCTCAGCTGCTTCACCGAGGGCGCTGGACCCTAGGCCCCACACCTGTGCCTGGTGCATGGATAACCTCATGGGCGCACTGGCCACGGGGGTGTGTGCTGACAGAAACTGCCACAGAACTGCTGCAGCTAGTTACCAGTGTGTGTGGGGGTCCAACCTGGAGCAGGCCCCAAGGCTGCGGCTGCACCCGTGATTCTCATCGGGCCCGATGGGCTCTGCCCCAATGGGGCACCCCTGACGCTCCTGCGGTGAGGCCCTCCCTCCCACTAGCACAGGGCCCCCATCACCTGGTGGAGGGGATGATGAGTGACTCTGTCTTGGTGACCCTCCCACTGGGCGGCAGCCTCTCAGTGAACACGTCCCGTGGGGAGGTCTCTGCTTCTGGGCTGTCCTCGGGCTGTCCTGGCTGCTCCCGCGGGGCCGGTGCACACTGGTGAACAAAGACAGTAGCCGGGTCACTGCCCATCTTGGACATACCACCCTACATCGGGGCCCCTCTTGAGCCCACATGGCCCCTGGTTTGGGTGAGGAGTTTAGGCTTCTGGGCCTGTAGCTCCCTGTGTGGACAGGGCCACATGCTGCCCCGGAGAGCCCAGCTGACCTTGGCCTTCAACCAGGGCCAAACCTCCTGAATCCCCACCCTGCCCTGGGACACAGCACACCTTCCCGGAGAAGACCCCACACAGTGGCAGCAGGAGCATGCCAGGAGTTGCTGGGCCTATATGCAACAGCAACTCTAGCTGTGACTCTAGTGGCACCAGCAGCCTGGTCATCTCCTGGGCCAACCCCACCTCTGCACACCAGATGCCCTGGTAGCGTGGGTGCGAGGGCCTTCAGGTGGAGCCTGTCCCTGTGGGTCGGTGCTGAGGCCGGGAGCTGTGAGTGGGCTTACGGGGGCCACGGTGTCAGAGACGTTGTCACTTGGCTGCTTGCCTCCCAGGGGCCGAGTCTTCTCAGGCACGTCAGCCTGGAGAGTGAGACAGGAGTCAGGCGTGCTCAGCAGCAGGGGGGCCGAGGCGCCTCACTTCTGGCAGGGGGTGCTGGGGTTTGGAGGGAGCAGGGGCGTCTCCCAGGCTGTGGGCACAGGGTCACCCCAGGAAAGTCCCTGCCATTGGGCAGGGCCCTGAGCCCAGATGGTGCTAGGAGTTCCCAGCCACACAAAACCCAGTCAGAGCACGTTTTCCTCTGTGTCTGTGCAGCCCACCCCACACAACTCGGGAAGATAGGAAGGTTCAGAATTTCGGACCCTTGCCAGGGGCCCACTCACCGGGCTCGGAGGCTCCTTGTGGCTGCGGGCACTGTGGATGCTCCCGATCTCTGTCTGCGAGCTGGAGTGTGACAGGCCTTCGAAGTATGGCCTGCTTGGGGCAGGGGGGAGGTACTATTTTCCAGGGCCCTCACCCTACTGACCATGTGGCTGCCCCACTGTGCCTGGAGGGGCAGATGGCAGTGACCCCATGGCAGAGCAGTGTGGGGTCCAGTGCACACCCACCCTCACACACACCATAGCTAAGAGAGAACGATCCAGGAGCCTGGCAACACTACGCCAGGGCAGCCCGGCTGCACTCCTTGGCCCCTCTACCTGCTCTGAGATTAGCCACAGAAAACATGTGTCCCTGAAATCCTGGCTGCTCACAGCCTTAATCCCAAGCAGGGCTGCCAGCAACACTAAGGAACTCTGGGGACAGCCCTGCACCAACGGCCCTGCTGGAGGACAGCCAGCCTGTGGGAGATGGAGCGTGCTCAACAGCATGACAAGGGCACCCCCGTAAGGCCCTGCTGACCTGCCCACCCAGGCTAGCCAGGCCAGAGGCTCCCATCACTGACAGACAAAGCACATGTGAATGAAAAAGGAGAGGAGACCTACGGATTCAATAAAGTGGACAGGACTCCTGCACTATGCCTGATGCTCCCACCTGGGTGACAAAGCCATGTGGAAATGTGAACACACCAGGGGGCACCCATGTGGGATCCACTCAGGATCACGCCTGAAAGGCCCATGCCTCACCTGGAACTGTGACTGTCAGCTGGCCAGCAATTCTGCAGATAGCCGCTCCTCCTGGCCAGCCCCTCCTCCCCCAGCCCAGCCACACCACACCTGTCCCTCCCTCCCCACCTGCCTCTACGGCCTCCAAGGACTCCCCCGCACACTGATACTCTCTCCAGTGCCAGAACCAGCCTGGCCAGCACCCTGGGGACCTCTCAGTCCTCCAGCCCAGAGCACACACACCCAAGCCCCTGCACAAATGCATCTTTCCCCATCCCCGGCCTGTGACAGAACAGCTGCCCACTCAGTCCACCCACAACCACCTTGGATTGACCCGTGCTCACAGCAGTCCTCCCAGCTTCCCCCTGCCCACTGTGCCCCCAGGGCCAGGTGTGATCTCCACAGAGCAGGGGTGTGGGGGAAGCCCCTCTGCCAGGCCACCCGCTGGCCCACCTGAGCTTCGGCTTGGGTGTGCTGAGGACACTGTCATCGTCTTCCATGTCAGGGCCACTGTCGCTGGGGTTCTCCATGTCCAGCGTGTCGTACAAGAGGTCCAGGTCCTCCTCCACCTCAGGGACATGTTCTGCAGGGTCCTGCTCTGAGTCAAGGACCTGCCAGGACGCCAGACGTCTGTGAGAGCCAGGCAGGGCGGGAGGCCCCTGCAGACACCGTGCCACCCCCTTGGCAGGCCACCCAAGGGGCATGAGGAGGGGTCTGCAGGAACCAGGTGAGGGGGCACCCAGACCCAACAAAAGCCTCAGCTGCTGGCTAGCATGCTCGGTTTGTCCAGGCATTCTGCTCCAGAAATTGGGGCTCTCTCCTGAGGAGCTCAGGCTACCCAGGCACTGGGCACAGCGTAGCTCTCTGATCAGTTCTGAGTTGGTTCTGGACACGGTGTGAGGCGGGGTCTGGTGGCACATTCCTGCACATCCACTTGTCCCTGCTGCATTTGTGGAAAAGACTATTCTTTCCTAGTGGAATGATCTTGATAACATCATGGAAACCAACTGACCATAAATAAATAAAATGAGTCACTGCTCGACTCTGCCGCACTGATCTCCAGGTCTGTTCTTGCGCCAGCACCACGCGGGCTTGATTCCTACTGGAGCTTTGTAGAGAGTTTTGAAATTGGGAAGTGCATCTTCCAACTTCGTTACTCTTTTTCAAGACTTTTTGGCCTATCCTGAGTCCCTTGTATTTACAAATAAATTTTAGAACCAGCTCATCAATTTCTGCAAAAAGGCAGCTGTGAATTTGATAGGAATTGTGTTGAATGTGGATAAATTTGGGGAGTATTGCCACCTAAACAATATTGTCTTCCAATCCATGAACATAGAATGTCTTTCCACTTATTTATATCTTTTAAAATTTCTCTTGACAATGTTTCGTAGTTTCACTGTTATGTGTCTTGCCCATTTTAAAAGCTGACCTATGTTTCTTACTGGGTTTGAGAATTCTTTATACATACACTGGATACAACTCTACCAGACATGTGATTTGCAAATACTTTCTGTCAGTCTGTGGCTTGTCTTTTTATTCTCTTAACAGTGTTATTCAGAGAGCAAATTTCTACTTTTTAAAATTGTGATTAAGTACACATAATGTGATTATCTACCATTTTAACCATTTTTAAGTGTACAATTCAGTGGCATTAAGCACATTCACAGTGTTGTGCAGCCATCACCACCATCCATCTCCAGAACTTTTTCATCTTATAAAACTGAAACTCTGGGGCTGGCCTGTGGCTCACTCAGGAGAGTGCGGTGCTGATAACACCAAGGCCACGGGTTCGAATCCCATATAGGGATGGCCGGTTTGCTCACTGGGTGAGCGTGGTGCTGACAACACCAAGTCAAGGGTTAAGATCCCCTTACCGGTCATCTTTTAAAAAAAAGAAAGATGAAAATATTTGAAAAGATATTATGAAAAATGATTATGAATGAATTTTAATATGATAAATGAAAAATATTAATACACAACACGAGAATACAAGTGTAGTTTTAGGGGATGTTTATGAGACAAAAAAAGAAAGTAAAGAAAGTTGTATACAAGTGTTAAAGATATATGCATGCCTAAAAAAAAAAAAAAAAAAAAAAATGTGATTTGCAAATACTTTCTGTCAGTCTGTGGCTTGTCTTTTTATTCTCTTAACAGTGTTATTCAGAGAGCAAATTTCTACTTTTTAAAATTGTGATTAAGTACACATAATGTGATTATCTACCATTTTAACCATTTTTAAGTGTACAATTCAGTGGCATTAAGCACATTCACAGTGTTGTGCAGCCATCACCACCATCCATCTCCAGAACTTTTTCATCTTATAAAACTGAAACTCTGGGGCTGGCCTGTGGCTCACTCAGGAGAGTGCGGTGCTGATAACACCAAGGCCACGGGTTCGAATCCCATATAGGGATGGCCGGTTTGCTCACTGGGTGAGCGTGGTGCTGACAACACCAAGTCAAGGGTTAAGATCCCCTTACCGGTCATCTTTTAAAAAAAATAAAAAATAAAAATAAATAAAACTGAAACTCTGTACCCATTAAACACTAGTTCCCCTCTCCCTGCTTACCCCAGCCCTGGAGACCACTGTTCTACCTTCTGTCCCTGTAAATCTGACAACTCTGGGGAACACATAAGTGGAATCATACAGTATTTGTCCTTTTGTGTCTGGCTTCTTTCACAGTTTTTACTTTTCATGAAGTCCAGTATATCAGTTTTCTTTTATGGTATATGCTTTTGGGGTCCTAATAAGTCTTTGCCTAATCCAAGTTCACAAAGATTTTTTCCTGTGTTCCCTTCTAGAATTTTTATAGGATTTAAATTTGCATCTTTTAAGATTTAAAATTTAAGTAACTTGAGTTTTAGGTTTTAAGTTTAGGAGTATGATCCATTTCAAGTTAATTTTTGCATATGGTGCTGCCATGGATTGAATGGCCCCCCAAAACTCAATGAAGCTTGCCCCCCATTATAACAGTGCTAAGAGAGTGGGAAATCTGATTTGAAAGGTGGGGCCTTTAAGAGGTTATTGGATCACAAGGACTGTGCCCTTGTGGATGGACCGATCCATTCGCAGAGTAATGGGGTAACGATTTAATGAGTGGTCATGGACGTGGCTCTGATGGCTTTATATGACATTGAGTGAGATTAGCTCTATTGCTCGGGTCATTCTCGCCGTGTGACGCCCTGCGTTGCTGTAGAGAGACACTACCAAGAAGGCCCTCACCAATGTATTCCCTGAACTAGGGACTTTGCAGCCTCCAAAACAAATGAATAAATTTTGTTTCTTTATAAATTACCAAGTTTCAAGCATTCTATTATAAGCAACAAAAACGGCCAACACAGATGCGTGCTGTGTCAAGGTGCAGTCTTTTGTGGAAAAGATGATCCTTTCTCCAATGTACTTGGTACACGTTTGTGAAAATCCATTCTGAAAGTACAGGTGAGCCACCTATGAAAACACAGGTTGCCACCTATGTTTTCAAAATGAAAAACAGAAAAGGCGGCCTCTCAACTGAAGCTGAGGTCTCCAAGGAACCCACTTTACCCTGAGGTTCACTCCCACAGCAGAGTCCTGGCTAGAGGCTCCGCTCTGCTCACTAGCTGGACAGGACTCCCCGCCGCAGCCCAGGGGCCCTGCTATGCCTCATGTTTGTGTCCCACAAAATCCATATGTTAAAGCCTAACACCCAGGATGATGGTATTAAGAGGTGGGGCCTTTGGGAGGTGATTAGGGTACAAGGGCAGGGCCCTCATCAATGGTCAGAGCCCTCCTAAAAGACGCACAAGGAAGCACGCTGCCCTTCTGCCACCTGATGACACACAGAAGGAACCGTCTATAAGGGCCCTTCCCAGACACCAAATCTGCTGGCATCTTATTGAACTTCCAGCCTCCACAACTATTAGAAATAAATTTCAGTTGTTTATAAATTACTCAGTCTAAGGTATTTTGTTATAGCAGCCCTAACATTCTATGACAGAAATTGGTACTATAACAAATACCTAAAAATGTGCAAGTGGCTTTAGCATTGGGTAACGAGTGGCAGCTGGAAGAGTTCTGAGGGGCACTTCCACGAAAGGAGCCTTAAAAATGATCCTAGGGCTGGCCCGGTGGCGCACTGGATAGTGCGCCGCTTGGGAAGCGCGGCGGCGCTCCTG
>NW_007727137.1:412185-423974 GCF_000696425.1 Galeopterus variegatus | reverse complement strand
CAAGGCACGGGAGCAACACCGAGGGTTGCAATCCCGTTGCCGGTCCCCGGTCCGGTACGGGGGCAACACTGAGGGTTGCGATCCGTTGCCGGACACGGAAAAAGATAAAAGAAAAAAAAAAAAAAAAATGATCCTAGTGAGGGCTCAGGAGCAGTGGAGCGCTGCAGACAGAGCCTCATTCTTCTTGGAGCATCTACGGGGTCGTGAATACAATGTTGGTAGAAATATGGATGCTAGAAGCCATCTCATGAGGTCTCAGACAGAAACAAGGGATGTGTCATTGGAAACAGGAAGAAAGGCCATCCTTGTTACAAAGTGGCAAAGAACTTGGCTGAGTTTCGTTTGTGGAAGGTAGAATGTCTATCCCATGGACTAGGGCATTTGTAGAAAAAATCTCCAAGCAAAGTCTTGAGGTGAGGCGTGGCTTTTCTGGATGCTTACAATAAAATGTGAGGAGAGAGAAACAAGTAAAGATGGAATTTATAATCAAAAGGGAAGTAGAAGTTAAAGATTTGGAAAACTCTCTGCCTGGCCATGTTGTCTGCATTGTAAATAATGAAAAAGTGTGCTCAGGAGAGAAGACCAAGGGCGTGGCTGAGCGAAATTTGATGAGATTAATAGGGTTAGAAGGAAGCCAGAGGCTATTCTTCAAAACAACGGGAGAATGAGTACAAAGGCATTTCAGAGATCTCCGGGGCTTCCCCCGCATCAGAGGCCCAGAATGCCAGGGCCTTGAGGGTACAATTTCAAGGGCCTGCTCCCCGCATTCTGCCCAGGGCTCCTTGGCTGCCCCAACTGTGGGCTCAACGCCAGGGGGGTGCAGCAGCAGCAGCCACCCCCTCAGAGGGCACAGGTGCTAAACCTCGGCAGTGTCCATGAGCTGCCGACTCCAGCGTTGTGCAGAATGCATGAGGTGGGGGTACGAGCTGAGGGCACAGATGCCTCCAACTGGATCACAAAGGATGCTCCAGGCCTAGGTGGAGATCTGCCGTGGAGGAGGCCACCACAGAGAGCCCCACTAGGGTTGCCCCTCCTTTCTATTTCTCCCTTCTGGGATGGAAATGTCTATCCTGTGCCTCTTCCACCACTGTGTTTTGGAAACACATAACTTGTTTGACTTCACAGGCTCATAGATGGAGGGGAATTTGCCTAAGACTGGATCATACCATGAGTCTCATCCACATCTGATTTAGACAATATTTAGACGAGACTCTGGACTTGACTTTGGAGTTGGAGCTGGAAAAAGGTAAGACTTTACAGCCACTGAGACAGAGCACATGTATTCTGCATGTGAGAAAAGGAATCTTGGTGGGCCTGGGGCAGAATGCTATATTCTGAATGTGTCCCTCCAAACAAATTCATATGTTGACACCACCAAGGCAATCCTATCAGGAGGTGGAGTCTTTGGGAGGTGATCTGTGCCTCCTTCCTCCATGTGAGGACACACAGAAGGTGTCATCTGTGAGAAACAGCCCTCGCCAGACACCAGATCTGGCAGCATCTCGATCTTAGAATTCCAGCCTCCAGAACCATGAGTGAGCAATCAACTTTGATTATTTATAAATTACCCAGCCTAAGGTATTTGTTACAGCAGCCCTAACAGCCTAAGACGGGCTGCAATCCAGACTGGTGACCCCAACTTGCTATGCCTCTCCTGCATATGTGAGGGTTGCGGTGAGGGTCCAGAGTGAAGGACGATGCCTGGTGTAGGGCTCCCAGTGGCCGGGAGTGCTCTGCCTCCCACGGGAGGCTCAGGCACAGTGCTGTGGCTGAGGTGGCTTGGTCCTCACAGGACAGAGAATACGTGTAGCAAATATGGAAAAATGATCACCTTGCTCGATGAAGGGGCACGTTGATCTATGTCAATTTTACATAAACCTGGGAGATTATTCCTATGATAATGACAAGGTCCTTTCCCTGAATACAGCACCAGGCCAAGCTTTTCCCAACTTGGGCTGTGAGTCCCAGGAATGAGAACCAAGTCCATTCTGTGAGGCACATTCTGGTACTTGGCCTAGTTGCCCAGGCGAGTATGGAGCCCCATGGTGAGGATCCAGCTGAGAACACCCACTCCTCAACACACAGGGCCTCAGCAGAGGTCAGCAAGGGCCCAGGCCGGGGATCCCGCTGTGGCTAAATGTCCCATTGATGGAGTTTGGATGTATTGTCCTCCCAGAACTCAAGGAAATCTGATCCACAGTGTGGCAGTTTGAGTCAGGGGGGCGGATCCCTCATGAATGGATTAATGCTCTCCCTAGGTGGGGGGATTAATGAGTGAGTTCTCGCTCTTAGTTCCTGCAAGAGCTGGTTGTTTAAAAGACCCTGGCACCTCCCACCTCTCTCTCTCTCTTGCTTCCTCTTGCCATGTGATCTGCTTGTTGTACCTGCCAGCTGCCTGCTGCTTTCCGCCATGAACAGAAGCAGCCTGAGGCCTGTGTCAGATGCAGCTGTCCCAGAATTGTAAGCCAAATAAACCTCTGTGCTTTATAAATTACCCAGTCTCCAGTATTTCTGTTATAGCAACCCAAAATGGACTAATACACCCACCTTTGGTTGGGCTTGCAAATGTTCCACATCAAGTTGCAAGCTCAGGGACTCAGGGAACTGGCTGATGGTCCCAGCAGCCCTGAGACTGTTTCCTCTGGAGTCGGGTTGGCTCTGTGTTGTTCACAGAAACACTGCACCC
The DNA here is from genome assembly GCF_000696425.1 of Galeopterus variegatus. NCBI lineage: Eukaryota > Metazoa > Chordata > Mammalia > Dermoptera > Cynocephalidae > Galeopterus > Galeopterus variegatus. Next base: position 421,288 of record NW_007727137.1, on the reverse strand, counting down.
CCTCCCCACCCCAACAGAGCTGAGACGTGACTGCGTGCTTCACTTGGGCCAGAGAAGAGCTACCACTGCAGAGTGCAGGCGCTGGAGGCTGACCTCCCACTCTGCTGCCTCTGGGGGCACCGCCCTCCTGTGTGTGGCCACATGGCCACCATTTGTGGGCTGCATGCTTTTGTGGCAAGAGGTGACGATGCTGTTTCAGGCTTACACACCTCAACACCCCCTCTCCACTGTGCATCCAGAACCTGGGGACAAAATTTCTTCTGACCACATTAAAAAAAACCCAAGGTCTTTTTGATTATGAAAGTTATGCTGCTCATCATAGGTAATTTGGACACTAGAGAAAAGCTAGAAGTAGAAAATTAAAAAGCCCATGGTACACTGACAGTGGGGGGGGGGGACATATGGGAACTCTCTGCACTTTCTGCTCAGTTTTACTGTGAACCTAAAACTGCTCTGAAACATAAATCCTATTTATAAGAACGTATAGACACACACCTACAGTTACACCCCCTCCTGGTAGGACTTGTAGCTCAACCAAGTCCCAGCAGGCGACTCCTGAGCCTCTGGACCCTCGAGCCATCCCTGGGAAAAGGCACCACCATTACCCGCTGACGGACAGAAGGTGATGCCGAGGGGGCCGCACAGACACAGGTGGCACGGCCAGGCCTAGCCTGGAGCTCCGACCCCAGGTGCCTCCTCCCCACCAGGACGCTTGGCTGTGGGCATGCAGGACACGCGGTCCGGGAGGGGAAGCTCTCACTCACCTCTTCGGACACTTTAAACCTCCGCAGCAGCGCCACGACTTTCTGCTTGAAGTTTTGTTGCTGCAAGACAAGCAGCCTGGAGTCAGAAACAACACGGGAGCCCCTTCCCTTCAGAGGACACAGTGCAGCAGTGCACTAGGCCCTCGCAGCAGCCTCGGCAGGAGGAGGCACGGCTCACGATGCGACACTGATGGATTCAGATGCAGCTAAGAGGTTTAATAACAGTACGCATGTTCACAAGCATTTCAAACCACAAGCCCAGATCACACCTCAACACGGGCTGGGGAGGAGTCAACAGTCCCAGGCCTGGCAAAGGGAACCAAGGGAGGGCGTGTGTCGACTCCACAGTACTCCCGGTGGCCTCCACAGTCTACTGGCCCATTCCTGCCACACCACCTCCCAGGAAAGGCTCTGGCCCCACTCCAGAAGGAAGGCGCCATGCACCCTGGGTAGGGGGTGACCACTTGGGTGGGCACAGAGCTGGTACGAGCCCAGTGGAGTGCCCAAACCCCATTTGCTCCCCATGCCACTCTGGGCTGCAGAGCCTCAGCTCCGGCCACTGGCCACTGATGGAGGTGGCGGCTCTCAGCCACCCTCATGGGGCCAACCCAGCAATGGGAGGCACACACTGCTTGGGGCCCTGGAACTGAGGATCACACTGGTGCTGCTGCACTGCACCCACAGACACACGTCACCCAAGTCAGGAGCAGCACGGGGTCTCGGCACTGCCTGTGCAGGCCCGTCACGCACTGCAGAGGAGGGGTATGTACTGGGCTGGGCTGGACCCTCATCAGCACCAGGCATGAATCTTCCTGGGCAACCAACATTGGCTGGGCCAGGCCATGACCTGTCCTGTCTGTGGGGGACAGCCCAGGGCTGTGAGCTCTCCAACAGGCTCCACGGTGGACACACTGGGCTGACACTAGGTGGGGCCCCTGAGAATGGGATTGCAGCCTCAAGCCCATTTTCCTCTTAGAGGAAAATCCCCAAGGCCCTGGACCCAGGGTGCCAGATCCTGAACAAGAACAAGGGAACCAGCCGCACACAGAGTGTCTGTGGGCACTGAATCAAGGAAAGAATAGGCCTCCATACTCTGCCTGTGGAGGGGCCTGCCCGGGGCTCTGCCTTGTTGACACCCCCTCTGGGCCTTGTGGCCACTTGAGGCTGGAGCCAGGAGACCTAGTGGGGGCTGGCAGCCACGAGCCAGCATGGGGATGCCCCCCGCCTGGCCTGCACCCACTTTAACTGACAATGGTCAGGCACCTCTACCTGGCCTTGAGAACAAGGCCGGGGTGTGGGGTCTCAGCACCTTCTCGGCCCTATCTGGGGGAAGAGGATCCCCACCTGAGCCCCAGGAGAAGCCAGTGACTGGCCACGGGTGAGGGATGGGTCGCCTCGCTTCCAGCCCCCCGTGGCAAGACCCGGGGCCCACACTGTCCTCCCCCACCCCCGCCCTTCCCCTGTGTTAGTAAAAGCAGTTTCCACCGACCCTGGTCATGGACGTCGTTCTTACTATCGATCGCCGCTGCTTTTTAGGCTTTCCCACATCAAAGTCATCCTCGTCCAAGTCCTGCAGAGACACACACAGTGCCTGAGCCACAGGCTATGAGCCCAGGCACCAAGAGCCGACCAGTGAGCCACGGCTGTCTCCAGAGCCCTTCAGAGCTGCCTGCTGACGCATGTGTGGCCCTGGGGACAGGAGAGAGGCACGGCACACTGCGGGCTAGGCTTGTGGCTCTCCCGCCCTCCCCTGGTCTGTGAGGCCCTCCTGACAGCCAGTGAGGACCCTACAGACCCCAGGACCCTGGGGAGTGGGCTCTGGAAGGTCCTGAGCCCATCCATAGTGTCATGCCTGGTGTGAGCTGAGCTCAGAGCCTGAGGCCAGCAGGCCCCGAGGCCGGCATCTCCCCAGGGCCCTGCACTGTGTGGCAGGGCCCGCCACCAGCCCGAGCCTCGAGCTAAGGTTACCTGCCCTTGCACGGCATCGTCGCTGGCCTCCTGCTCAGAGGAGAAGCTCTCATACTCTTCCTCGGAGTAGTTATCTGCAGAACAAGCACACGAAGGGAGCCGCCGTGAGGTTCCACCTCGCGTGCTGATGAGGCGGCAAACAGAGCCATGGCCTCCCCACCCAAGATGCAGAGAGGGGAACTGGGGGCTGGCGGACAGGAGAGGAGGGGAGGGGTATGAGGGCACGGGGGAGAGAGCAGTACCCCAGCTGTGATGGCAGCAATGCCCCAGACCAGGGCCTGCACCCGGACCGTCCAAGACATCATGGGATAAGGCCCCACAACATCCATTGCGGACACTCAGGGCTCAATGACCAAGGTGCCACAGCCACCAAGAGCAGAGCAGGGACTGGCCACAGCCCAGGCCCCGGCAACAGTGCTTGTGATTTAGCCACCAAGTTTCCAGGAAGCAGCCTCCCCACAGCAGGGGCAGGAAAGAGGCAGGAGGTGTCCACGCTCACCTGTGGCCTTGGCCTTAGGGCCAGCCTGCATGGCGCTGTCCTCGTGGTCGATGGGCTGGCTGGACAGGGAGACGATCCAGATCTCAGCCACCTTTACAGAGGCCTCTTTGATGTCGCTGCAGAGGCTCAGCACCTGGCCGCCCTCAGAGGGGTGCTGCATCACCTGTGGCCGGGGACACTGTTCTAGAAAGCACCACAGGCAGAAGGGCCCTGGTGTGTGTGCTGGGCTTCTGAAGACTCTCCTCTCCTCACAGGCAGGAGGTGCTAGCCCCGCAGCACAGTAACTATGGAGTGGGGAGCTGGCCTCCAGAGAGGAGGACCTGGGAGGCAGGTGGGGACACTGGCATGATCTAGTAAGGCCAATGTCCACTACCGACTGCAGGGGGACAGATAGGAATGTCCACATCTGGCCTGGTCTCAGGCCCACCTGCTGTCCCTGTGAAGCCACCATGCAGGTCTCTTCCTCTGCCCACCTGGGGGACTCAGCAGCAGCACAGCAGTGTGTTAAGGCTGGGCCACCTGCCCTGTGGGATCAGATGTCCAGGGACATGGTCTGTGGGGGCCCAAGGAGCAGCCACCAGCTCAGGCCAGGGCCTCCAACAGCAGGAGAGACACCCACCAGGCCTGCCTCACAGGACCAGTCAAGACCTTCTCTGTCGTGAGAGTCAAGTAAAGCAGAGAGCTGCAGAGCAAGCCCTGGTGCTCCCAGCCACTCTGCGGTGCCATGCAGGCAGCCTCTGAAGTGTGCACGTGACAATGAGGACACCACAACTGTCTCGGCCTTGGGACCTCTGCGCTGCAGAAGCCACCTTTTGGGACCATCTGTTCAGATCCTGATGTTAGGATTTCATGGACCTGATTTTTTAAAACTTTTGGGGCCTGATTTAGGATGCAAACTCTTTTTTTTTTCCTTTTTGTCTTTTTTCGTGACCGGCAATGGGATTGCAACCCTCGGTGTCGCGGCCACACCGCACTCAACCAGTGAGCAGACCGGTCTCTATATGGGATCCGAACCCTCGGCGGGAGTGCCGCTGCGCTCCCAAGCGCCGCACTCTACCGAGTGCGCCACCGGGCCGGCCCAGGATGCAAACTCTTTAATCAAGATGAAAAAAATTTTAAGAAAGCTCACATCATCTTTCAGCGCCATTTCAGAAACCAATCAGGAAGGTGAGCTGGCAGCTATACACCAACCCTCACACTCCCTCCTGATGCCTTCATGTGCCTGTGTGCACACAAAGGACACACACTGCCCACATGCACACGCCTGACACGCAGCAGCACACACTGAGGATGGCCGTGGCTCCACTGCCCCCCTCTCTGGCGGAGCTCCATGTGCCCCATGTCACCTTCCCAGAGGGACATCTGACCTTACACAGAACAGTGTGAACACTCAAGCTAGACACCAACGTCAGAGCTGAGCTTGCCAGGCATCCCGACAAAATGAGATCAATGCAGCAGGAGTGGCCCAGACACCGTTCTGGAAGGGGTAAGCAAGGAGCTGGCATTCGGCTCAGGAAGCAGGGCCTGGGTGGGGGCAGCTGCAGTCAGCGCTGGGCCACCATACCTGCTCACACTAACCCACAGGACCCCAGGTAGGGCTGGGCCTTTTTTCCCCTAAGAAACACCTGCTCTCTTCCCTCCTTCATGTTGGAGGATGGGAGAGAAAGCAAGCCTCCTACCCAGGGCATTCTGCACTGGTCCCTGTAGCCAGCTTGTGGTGGGCACCCCTGAGATGGGAGCACAGGGGCCTGGGCATGGGTCCTATGCACAAGGGCAGGAGCATGCTCGGTACCAGGTGCCAAACTGAGGGCGAGCCCCTCGCGGGTCTCTAAAGACAGTACAGCACAGGCCATGCCGCAGGCGGGGCTGCCTTCACCCGCAGGGCCTCGTCCACTCAGCCGCACGAGAGCCCTCCCTTCTCCAGGCCCAGGACCACGGCTGCAGCGCACACTCCCAGGCTGCTGATCCTCTGCCCCCTGCCCAGTGCTCCTGGGGAGGGCTCCAGCAACCCCTGAGGCAGGGAATTCTGCTGGGGTGGCACTGGCTGGCCAGTCACTGTCCTGGACAGTAGCCATTCCCACTCTTGTTCTGCTGTAGCCGCACAGCGTGGCACTGAGGGACCCTGGGACCACTCTCCCAGGCTGGCCCATGAGATGCTCTGTGGACCCTGAGTGACCCATGGCAAAGGCTGGAGTCGACTCCTCCAGGAGCGGTCCCGGAGGGCCTGGCTGGTGTTCTCCCAGCTCCCTCAGGCCCTGACTCCTGACGGGCTCCTCCCCTTTGTTTTCAAATTAATTTTAGTGACATGGGAAACTGCTCAGGATGTCATGCTTAATTGTATAAACAGTATAATCTAAGTTTTGCTAAAACAAACATACTCACAGGAAAAAGGCTAAAGGGAAATCACGGCAGGCACACAGTGCTGGGTGATGGCTCCTGGCTGTCTTCACTCTGAATGCCCCCAAGTGTTCCACTGTGAACCACCCCACCCCTAGACACTCAGGTCTCCAGGTCTCCTTGGGCTGAACGGAGCTCAAGGGACAGCAAGGCCTGTGGGTCCCACCCCCGTGAGGGCAGCCCAGCTCCCTGAGCCACTACTGTGTTTCTGGGACAGCCCACAGTGTCCACTACACCCCTGTAGCCAGGTCACAAGTTGGTCCACCCCGAGCCTCAGGCTCCCACAACACGGATCAGTCCATCCCTGTGCTGTGGACTGACTGAACTGTGCCTCTCAGAGCTCAGATACTAGCAGCTTAATTCCCACTGTAACCATTGAGGGTGGGAAATCCTATTATAGTAATTGATAGGTGGAGCCTTGAAGAGGTGACTAGATTGCAGGACCATGCAGCAGTGAATGGATTAAAAATGGTGGTCAGGGGCATGGCTCTGAGGGCTCCACCACCAGCACAGAGCCCTTGCCAGACGTGTTCCCTGAACTGTGGACTCTGAAACTGTAAGCAATAAATTTTGTTTCTTTATAAATTATCCAGTTCCAGGTATTTTGTTATAAGGAACAGAAACAGACTAACACACCCCCTAAGCCTTGGTCTCCTTTGACGAGGGTCTGCCCACCCTCCTGAGGCCCGGCCTCACACAACGCCCAAGCAGCTGTCCTCCCACTTCCACCAGACTGGTCCCAAGGATGGTCTCATTGCATTCGTGCCCACCCCCACACACTCCCTTGACGAGGGTCTGCCCACCCTCCTGAGGCCCGGCCTCACACAACGCCCAAGCAGCTGTCCTCCTACTTCCACCAGACTGGTCCCAAGGATGGTCTCATTGCATTCGTGCCCACCCCCACACACTCCCCTCTGCAGGTACTGGGTAGATCCTCAAGTGCCAGACCAGAGGACAGACATGGCAGGGCTGTCCATACTGCAGTCCTGCCACCTGTGTGGCCACCTGCTCCTCAGCTGGACTGTCCCAAGGGCTGTGTAGAAAGATGCGGCAGGTGGCTGGGGGCATCTCTGCACGCGGGGCTGAGTTGGATGTGGTACTGGTCCTTCCCAATGGTCTCAGCCAGGAGGGCTCCAGGCCAAAGAAATGCTGGCTTAACCCATAAAGCTGAGCACTCAGCGCCAACATCTGGCTTGGGGCCCCACTCCAACTGGCTCCCCCTTGTGCCAGGCCAGTGGACCTCGGCTCCACTGAGCAGGGCTGCACAGGTGAGCCCCACCAGCCCCATCACAGTTGAGCACTCAGCGCCAACATCTGGCTTGGGGCCCCACTCCAACTGGCTCCTCCTTGTGCCAGACCAGTGGACCTCGGCTCCACTGAGCAGGGCTGCACAGGTGAGCCCCACCAGCCCCATCACAGCCATGCCCTGGGGCCCCAGCACGTCCATGTGCTGGTGGGCAGTCTTGCCCCACACTGCACCCTCGGTTACACCACCAGCCTCCACCAACACCCCTGTGCCCCCTCCTCAGGTGTGCAGCCTCAATGCCACACGAGCCCGCTATACCCCCAGCTTATGGTTGAAGCCAGCCTCCACCTGTCTCTGTGCGTGTCTTTGTCCCCCTTGGACTGCTGGGTCTGACCTCTGGGCCTGGGGCTGCCCCAAACCCCTGCTGACCAGTGATGCTCACAACAATGATACTCAGCAAGCCCCCAGCAGCTCACTGGTGGGGGACAGCCACTGCAACAGGACAGGACACAAGGAGGACAGGTCTGACTCCATGCTTGGGAACACTTGGGAGGGTCCAATTGGGTCCTGAGGACAAAGCCACTGGTAGGAGGAGTTGCCCAGAGAGAATTAGGGGGAGAGAGAAGTACAGGTGGAAGGACAGAGAACCTTGGCTTTGGAGACCATAGGTGGAGGGTAAGAGAGCCAGCTCATGCTCTCTGTACCCTGCCTGTCCTAGATGGATGGATGGGTGGGGCCCAAATGTCCAAAGGGACCAACCACCTGCCCCTGCCCTTGGTGGAGGCATATGAGGCCCACAGGCTACAGAGGGTGCTGGGGGATAGCCTACTGGTGGGCACCCCCACTCTCTGAGCCTTGCACAGGTGATGTGTGGCCCAGGAAGCAGAGGGTCCTGGGTAGGATGAAGGGAGTTTGGGGGCTGCTGGCAGCTCTGGCTCCCACTCCAGAGCTGGCCTGACTGACCACACCCTTATCCTGTCCCAGGTGGCACCAACACAGCTTCTTGTGCCCCAGGAACCAATGACGGAGTACCCGACCCCAGAATGCAGCCCATGGTGTGAAGATTCCTTAGCATAAGAAACAAGCAGGTTGGGGCCATGGCTGCCCGGCTCCCACAGCCAAGTCTGCAGCTCCACAGGCCCCCATGTCCGAGCCCTTGGCCTCGCCCCTACCTGGATACCGCCAGCAGCCCCTGCACCAGGCTGTCCTGCACCTCCAGTCCCAGCCCAGATGCCTGCTGAGCGGGATGTGTCACAGGAGGAACCAGCTGGTGGGGGCACCTGCAGCTATGCTTCCTGGGACAGGCTCCAGCACAGACCCACCCTGGACTGAAACCTACCCTCTGCCAACGGGCAGGACAGGCTTGGAAGCGGGGTGCACACGCAAGAGCTGCAGGTGTGTCGGGGGGGGCCAGCTGAGCGGCCTGGGGCCAGGGACCCAGAGAGGAAGCATCCACCAAGGGACCGTGCTTGGCCATTACAGCAGAGCCTGGCCTCAAGGCCCCCCTGGTCAATTTAAGAGAAGCAGATATCTGGACACATGAGAAAAATCTTCCACATGCATGGGGCCCAGCACCCATGAGGACCAGCCTGATGCAGCAGCCGCAGCCAGGCCAGAACATTCACCTCGGCCATGTTGATGGAGCCTGCAGCCAGTGTCTTGTAGCCCAGGATTGTCCGGTTTTTGTACCGCTTTCTGCGCTGCAGCATGATCTGAAGCCTGTTGCCTTCTCTCTTCAAGAAGTGAGGGTACTGTGGGAGCAAGCGAGAGTCACAGCCCGAGAGAAGGTCCCGTCACCCTGTACACACACGGCCAGGTCAGCCTGACATCGCAGGGCCTGGGCAGAGAGAGCACTGATGCTGACCTGGGTCCTTCCAGGGCCGCCCCCGAGTCCCCAGGGCCTTCCTCCACCAACAAGAACAAGCAAGTCATTAGGTCCCATTCCGTGGGGCAGCACCAGGTGCGGGGCTCAGTCTTCCATAGTAACAGCCATGGGGATGGCCCACACATATCTGCAGGTGCCCAGAAACAGCTCAGCAGCATGTCTGTCCAATGTGGCCAGCGAAGCCGTGACCATCTACTATACTCTCCAGGGTATAGTGGGGGAAGGGAAGGCACCTCTGAGGGGCCCAGTGCTGAGACCCCAGCTCCCGCCCTGCCTAACACCAGTTGCTGTGCAGGGCCCAGCTCTCCTGCTGTCTTTTTTTTTTTTTTTTTTTTTTTTTTTTT